>NC_090451.1:527383506-527633506 GCF_031143425.1 Pleurodeles waltl | reverse complement strand
CAACACCAAAGTCAGCGTCAGGTGTGGCTGCACCAGTCACACTTTCCTAGAGCTAGCCCTGGATACACCTTAATGTGTTATGTAAAATAAGAAAACTACATGACCTCAAAGGACAAGTTAAGCTCTTGTTGGTGGACACTCCAGATAACGCAGATTCCTCACCTCGGGAATCTTTTTAGCACACAAAGAAATGCATACCCCATACTAAGTGGTATTTAGGTTGGACACTAATAACCAGATATCAGAAAGCATTCATCTCTCCTTTTCAGAAAGCATTTATCCATCCTATTCAGAAAGCATTTATCTATCCCAGAAACCAGACTGGATCAGGAAACTCTGATCCTGAGCACAGATATGTGGCACAGTGCAGCTCCGCACCAATGTCTCTCCACTCCAGAAGTGACAGAGCAGCATATTAGTGCACTGATACCAGTTTCTTTCATACTCTCACCCACATCCTCAAATGCAGAGCCCTTCAGCAGATTGGACAAACCAGTGTGCATATTTCTAAATTGAGACCTTTTTAGATGGAAAAGGAGACCATTCCACAGAATGGGAGGTCGGAGAACGGTGAAGAATCTGCAATTAGCTGGTGTATCCACCAGAAAGGGCACTAAAGTAGGTAAGTACCTTGTTCTTCTGATAGATACTTCTAACTGCAGATTCCTCACCTTGTGAATAGAAACTAGAGCAGCGCTTCCCAATGTGGTGGGTCTATAGAATGTCTCAGACTATAAAGTCCTGCAGGACCCAACAAGAGAAATGCATTTCACGTCGGACTTGGCTGGTGAATGTGTGAACTGATGCCCACGTAGCAGCCTGACAGATATCCAGAACCGGCACCCTGCATTCTAAAGCAGTGGTAACAGCCTTAGCTCTGGTGTAATGAGCCCGCAGGTCTTCTAGAGGCTGTTAATGAGCCATTGTGCAGCATAGCTTAACAGACAAGTATCCGGTGGAAGGTGGTCCATTTCTGCACTAGCTTGCCCTTCCGTGCAGCAGAGAAGCCCACAAACAGCTGATCATCCACCACATTTTCCTTGGTATAATCTATGTAAAAAGCTCAGCGCTCACCTGGTGTCCCAGCAATGGAAGCTTTCTTCCTCTTTCAAGGGATAAAGAAGAACAAAGAAGGCTGGAAGAGTGATAGTTTGTCTGATGTGAAAAGGCATCAACACTTTCAGGAGGAACCCTGTTCAAGTCTAACACCAGCTTGTCCAGAAAAAATGTGGCATAAGAAGGCTGGACCGAGAGGGCCTGAAACTCGTAAACACAGTGTACTGATGTTATTATAACCAAAAAAAATCATTTTCAAGGTGAGATGGAGCAATGGACAACTGTGATTTGGCTAGAAAGAGGTACGGAAGAGGAAAGTGAGGACAAAATTCAAGTCCAACTGTGGCATCAGAAGGGCTTTGCAGGAAAAATATATTGCAAACCTTTGAGAAAATGCATTACAACTGGTGATTTGAACAAGAAAATCTGGTGTGGCAAACATACAGCCAAAAGGGCTGACAAGTTACCTATAACATTACCCACAGTAAGACTTTGCTAGGCAAAAGACTGAACAAACAGCAGTGGGCATGCAACAGGCCAGTCTGGTAGGTACTTCACCAAGCCACAAACGTATACCAGAACCCACTATGCACCGATTTTGTAAACAGGCCATCAACAACCTTGGGAGGAAGGTTGAAGAAGATCAACTGTTGCTGCTCGAACTCCATGCAGGGTGTGCAGGCCCTGGTGTAAGACCCAGCTTGCTGCTGTGACAGAAGATCCTCCCGAAGCAGCAGCCAGATAGGAGGACTGATTCTTAGGCCCTGATTTTTTGGATGCCACTAGGATGACTTGGGCCCATTCGTTCCTGATCTTCTTCAGAGCTCTGGGCAGGAGGGGTAGCGGCAGGAATGTGTGCAAGAGGCCTGAGCCCCCTTGCATGTGCAATACATCTACCTAGGGACAGCCTTCTTGGGAACTCCAGTGCACAAGTGTTGACACTGTGTGTGCTCAAAACTGGTGAAAAGATTGAGCCAGGATTCTCTCCACTGCTGAAGACACCCTGCGCCACAGTTGGGCATAACTGCCCCATTTGGTATCTGCTAGGTACTGGGAGCTAACAGATCCATTCTGACATTTAAAGGTCCTACCAGGTTGTTTGCCACCTGAAAAATGTATTGATAACTCAGCCAGTTCCAGAGGCGCAGAACCTCCTGGCAGAGGACCGAAGACCCAACCCTGTCCTGCTCTTTGCAGTACCACATTTCTGTAATGTTGTCTGTGAGAACCAGAGCTACCCTGACCTTGATAGTCAGCAGGAAGGTTTTAAATGCCAAGCAAATCACTGTCAGTTCAATCAGATTTATGTAGAGGCGGAACTCCGCTGGAGTTCAGAGTCCTCTGATCTTCACCTCTCCAAGATGGTCTCCTCAACCCAGTAGTGATGTATATGACATCATCATCATCAAGCCTGAGTGGGGAAGTGAGAGGGGTCTGCCACTGATCCAATTGTGGTTGAGTAGCCACCACTGCAGATCATTTTGCAGTCTTCTCTGACACCTGGATGTAATCCAAGAGATTTCTCTGGTGCTGGGCCTACAGGCATAAAATCTGACTGCATAGCCCACATACGCCATCAGCCATGGTCAGCAAACAGGATACAGGAGGTAAGCAGGCCAAGAATCCTCAGAGCCATCCTCACTAAGATCGAGGACCGAGGCTGATACATGGGATCATTGCCTAAATGTCCTGGACTCGTTGATCCAGAGGAAAGGACCGAAAGCGCACTGTATCCAGGATGGCTCAGATAAAAGGGAGCCTCAGAGAAGAAATCAAGTCAGGTATATAACCTAGGATATAAACTGTGCAACTCACGAGTGTACAAGCATTAATGTGAGGGGAGGCGAGAGTGTCAAAAACAGTCTACAAAGGGAACAATTATTCATCAGAGTAAACATCACCAAGACTCTACAGCACCTGTAGATGTTTATCTTTGAAAGTGTAGATTCTTGACCTTTTCTTAGAAAAAACTAAATTTCATTTGACAGACCTCAGATAGCACAAAGAAATATATTGGACCTACAATTAGTCAAAGCTTCCATTGTAGCAAGGGAATGAAGTAGTGAAAATACACTTGGCTGCTTAACACACTTTGTCTTGTAGATGAACATTTCTCACATACTTAGAGAAGAATGATGGCTTCAAACACACTGCTTTTTTGTTGAGACAATTAAACTAAAATAATCGAATAATGCCTGCAATTATTGTAAGATTGGTAAGTTATTATAGTGGGTGTTATTTTAACAGAAACATAATAATAACACCCACTGTAATAACTTACCAATCTTACAATAAGAGTCAACTGAAGAAGCAATTATTAGATGGTTATTTATTCACTAAGCCTTCAAGAATTTACATACTGATCCGACAACTAAGATCAGTGTCATAATTTTACCATAGAACAAATAAAATGTATAAGGCAGCAATGCAAATCACCAGAACAAATATTTGCAGACAACTCCCATCAAGACGTATTCTAAAGTCTAACACTATCAAGCAGACAATGGGTAAAAATGATGATCATAATACCAATAACATAATACTAGTAAATCTGCTGATATTGAAACTGTTTGGATGGGAACATTACCTCAATAGTAAACTGGTGTGCCCGCCTGCCATGGGTGACCCACTGCAGGTGAAACTGGTAACCAGAGTTTTATTTTGAATTTAGCATCATGCTAATCTAGAGTGTGTGCAGAGGCTTATGCTTGTCTTTGACAATGCAACGTCCAGAATCTGTTCTGTGACCTGGATGTGTGCACCAATACTGCCACCATATTAGGCAGTGGACTACTGTCCCTGCATTGGGTATAGCACTTAAAGCCATGGCGGCGGCAGACCATGTTTTGTGAATCAGTAGTGTGTCCAGGCCTTTTTCTTTGTGTAACTCAGAGTACCGTCTACTGACTCCTTGAGTGCAAAGTTTCATTGACGTGTAAAACCCAGAACTTTGGTCTGACAGTAAGGGCATCATTTAGAGTTTGGCGTATTGGTTACTGGTGGAAAGTGTCTCTTTTTGACATGGTCCCTCCACTTTTTGCCTGGCATTCAATGTAATTTTGACTTACAGTGCAATGGGTTCCGACTAAGCAGGTCCCCAGTGCCAGATCTCTTTCCCTCAAACTCTGATTGAATAGAATTAGCAATAACGTTGGTACCCTTGTAAGGCACTAATAAAAGGTACTCTAGCACACCAAGCAATGGGCACCAAAGAGGGTTCCCAAGGGCTGCATCTCAGTAATTAACTATCACTGATGCCATTGATGGATTTATTGACACATACACCCAGAGCGCACCTTAAAGATACCCCCTGAAAACTTACCACCTACCCATGTGAGGACTGACCAGTTTTGGCCAGCCTGTCACCAGACACCCTAAGGGTGAGGGCCTTTGCTCTCAGTGGTCATAAACCAAACCTGCTCTGGGAGAGGTGCTTACACATCTCACCCAACAGGATGACCTGCAAAACTGAATTCCAAGGCAGGGGGCTTCAAAGAGGGCCACAGAACTCAGTATGCACATCTGGTTTTACTCACAGGAGAGATGCCAACCCTCTGGCCCTAGGCCCATTTTTGCATCTGGACAGGCGGGAAATGTAATACTCAGGGAGGTGTGTACACCCCTCAGGTCAATCCCCACCCCTAAGGTGAGCTGTGTGACGTGGACACAACTTTTAGAAATCTGCCATCTTCGTGTTGGCAGATTTAGGAACTCTGGGACAGGGTTAGGCCCACCTCCCACAGGAAGTGGTCATAAAGGGGATTTAGTAACCCCAGGGGTAAGTAGACCATTGGCTACTATCCTACACTCCCCCAAAACGTCCCTAAATTCAGTATTTAGGGAAGCCCTGGCACCAGGAAAGCAGATTACTGCTGACCTACGAAGGACACCCAAGAGACACAAAAGCAAAGCCCTAGGAAGAAGCACCTGACTTGGCCCCAGCCCTGCTAGCCTGTCTGTTGTTCCAGCCAGTTTGCCCCAATGTCAACTTGCCCTGCAAGCTATTGTGCCTGCAAGAGCCTGGGAGGCCTTCCTGCCTTCAACAAAGACCCACAAACTCTAGTGGAGCAGCGGAGCTGCTTCTCTGCATCTTGCAGGCACCCCAAGACAACTGTGAGGACCCCGGACCACAGAAAACCTGACACCAGCAAGCACCACTGCACCTGTGCTGCCTAGCCCAAGTTGAACTGGGCCAACAGTGCCAACATGGTCATCCAGAGACAAAGCCTACCTTGGACTTGCCCACTGTCGACTCACCGCCACCATCCTCTGCATGCAGGCCCCATCAATCGAGAGTGCTCCGGTGAAGAGAAACCCAAAGCCTCAGGACACTTCGGCACCCATCACACCTGGCTTGTAAAGAGGAGGACTGAAGGCACACCCTTGTCCCCAGACCTCTCAAGAATGGAATCCTCCTGCTGGTTATTCACGACTGGATCCCCAGGTCTCACCTGCAGCATCTCTTCGACTGGACCCATCCCCATTGACTAACCTTGGGCACCCGACGCCATACTACATCTCTGCAACCGGCCTCCCTTGTGCCACCCGGTGTGACCTGCTGGTGTGGTCCTGGTCCTTGCCCAATGCTCACCTCAAGTCCAGGAGACTGGTCCCGTAAGTCGCTGTACTACACCTGAATGCAGTACTTGTTTTTCTCTCCGTAGGATAACGTTGCAGCTTTTCAGAAATTGCAGTAAGTGTCGACTTTTAAAATCTGTAAAGATTTTTCTTGCAAAATGTATCTACCTGATAGTATTAACTCTGGTGCCAAAACATATCTAAAGATACTTGTTCTTTTTGTAAATTGGTGCAAATCTCCTCCTTGAGTCGTGTGTCTCATATATTGACTGTGTGTATTGGCAGATGTCTCACACCTCTCTCTGATAAGCCTAAGGCTGCTCAACCACACTACCACTTAAAAGAGCTCCTTGGGATTACTAGAGCAAATTCCTGTCCACTAATAAGGTAACCCCTAGACTCTTTGCATGATATATCTTATTTTGATATACCATATAAAGAGCCAGCTTCCTACATTTATTCCGTCACAAATGTGATGGATATCCCGTCCACTCTATTATGATGTTCATAAGAACTACTGAAATCTTAATACTGCAGATGGGATATTCGTCATGTTTGTGATAGAGTAACCCCATCCACCAAACTCGAAATCAGCCCCAAAGAACAAGTTACTTACCTTCGGTAACGCATTATCTGGTAGAGACTCTATTTAGCCGCAGATTCATTACCTTTGAATTCCCTGGCGTCAGCTTCGAATCCAGAATCTTTTTGCTGAGCAATACCCTGCGTGCATCGTCAGGTGGCGTTGTCCGGTTTTGTGTACGTCGTCCAGCTCCACATGGCTTCGTCAGCGTCGTTGGAGCCATCTATGATGTCACGGTAGTCTATATAGACGCCACCTCGGCGCGAGTACGTCAGTTCTCTTATCCACAAAACGTCCATGCCAGAAGTGCAGAGTCATGGATAGAACCAACATTTATCTGTGCAAAACCAGGGCCCTAAGAAGGGATAAACCCTAACCCTACTAGTCATATCTGCAGAGCGGGGAGGCATGGGTGGGTGTAAAGAATCTGCAGCTAGATAGTCTCTCTACCAGATAATGCGTTACCGAAGGCGAGTAACTTGTTCATCTGATAGAGACTTCTAGCTGCTGATTCCTTATCTTTGAACAGATACCCAAGCCA
This sequence comes from Pleurodeles waltl, assembly GCF_031143425.1. Classification (NCBI taxonomy): domain Eukaryota; kingdom Metazoa; phylum Chordata; class Amphibia; order Caudata; family Salamandridae; genus Pleurodeles; species Pleurodeles waltl. Next base: position 527,626,748 of record NC_090451.1, on the reverse strand, counting down.
TAACCTCCTGGCGATAGGCTGTGGATACCACTCATACACTAGAAAGTCCTGCAGGACTGAATGGGCAAAATACCTGTCCCTTCGTACCTGACTGTCCAGGCAGTAATGTTTCGCAAGCGTGTGCAAGGATGCCCATGTTGCCGCCTGACAGATCCCCAGGTCTGGTACGCCTTGAGCTAGCGCAGTGGTGGCAGCTCTGCCGCTGGTAGAATGAGCCCACAAGCCCTCAGGAGGCTGCTTCCTGGCCAATGCGTAGCATATCTTAATGCTGAGAACGACCCAGCACGAAATGGTTTGCATCTACACTGCCGACTGTAGGAAGTTGGCTCTGTATGTACTATTTCAAAGTAAGAAATAGCATGCACAGAGTCCAAGGGTTCCCCTTAGAGGTAAGATAGTGGCAAAAAGAGATAATTCTAATGCTCTATTTTGTGGTAGTGTGGTCGAGCAGTAGGCTTATCAGAGGGTAGTGTTAAGCATTTGTTGTACACACACAGGCAATAAATGACGAACACACACTCAAAGACTTACTCCAGGCCAATAGGTTTTTATGTAGAAAAATATATTTTCTTAGTTTATTTTAAGAACCACAGGTTCAAGAATTACAATCAATACTTTAAATGAAAGGTATTTCACTTGGGTATCATAGGAACTTTGAATCAGCAAAATAGCATGTACAGTTTTCACAAAAATGGCAACAAGCTATTTTAAAACTAGACAGTGCAATTTTCAACAGTTCCTGGGGGGAGGTAAGTATTTGTTAGTTTTGCAGGTAAGTAAACCACCTACAGGGTTCAAAGTTGGGTCCAAGGTAGCCCACCATTGGGGGTTCAGAGCAACCCCAAAGTTACCACACCAGCAGCTCAGGGCCGGTCAGGTGCAGAGGTCAAAGTGGTGCCCAAAACACATAAGCTTCAATGGAGAAGGGGGTGCCCTGGTTCCAGTCTGCCAGCAGGTAAGTACCCGCGACTTCGGAGGGCAGACCAGGGGGGTTTTGTAGGGCACCGGGGGGGGACACAAGTCAGCAGAAAAAGTACACCCTCAGCGGCACGGGGGCGGCCGGGTGCAGAGTGCAAACAGGCGTCGGGTTTGCAATAGGTTTCAATGGGAGACCCAGGGGTCTCTTCAACGAAGCAGGCAGGCAAGGGGGGGGGGGGGGGGGGGGGCGCTCCTCGGGGTAGCCACCACCTGGGCAAGGGAGATGGCCACCTGGGGGTCGCTTCTGCACTGGAGGTCGGATCCTTCAGGTCCTGGGGGCTGCGGGTGCAGTGTCTTTACCAGGCGTCGGGTTCTTAGAAGCAGGCAGTCGCGGTCAGGGGGAGCCTCTGGATTCCCTCTGCAGGCGTCGCTGGGGGGCCTCAGGGGGGTCAACTCTGGCTACTCACAGGGTCGCAGTCGCTGGGGAGTCCTCCCTGTTTTGTTGTTTCTCCGCAGGTCGAGCCGGGGGCGTCGGGTGCAGAGTGCAAAGTCTCACGCTTCCGGCGGGAAACGTGTTGTCTTTAAAAGTTGCTTCTTTGTTGCAAAGATGTTTTTTCTTTGGAGCAGAGCCACTGTCCTCGGCAGTTCTTGGTCCTTTTAGATGCAGGGTAGTCCTCTGAGGCTTCAGAGGTCGCTGGACCCTGTGGAACGCGTTGCTGTTACAGTTTTTCTCGAAGTGGAGAGACAGGCCGGTAGGGCTGGGGCCAAAGCAGTTGGTGTCTCCGTCTTCTCTGCAGGGCTTCAGGTCAGCAGTCCTTCTTCGTCTTCAGGTTGCAGGAATCTATCTGGCTAGGTTCTGGGAGCCCCTGAATACTCAATTTAGGGGTGTGTTTAGGTCTGGGGGGTTAGTAGCCAATGGCTCTTTGTGCCTCCTCCCTGAGGGGAGGGGGCACATCCCTAATCCTATTGGGGGAATCCTTCATCTGCAAGATGGAGGATTTCTAAAAGTCAGAGTCACCTCAGCTCAGGACACCTTAGGGGTTGTCCTGACTGGCCAGTGACTCCTCCTTATTTTTCTCATTATCTCCTCCGGCCTTGCTGCCAAAAGTGGGGCCGTGGCCGGAGGGGGCGGGCCTCTCCACTAGCTGGAGTGCTCTGGGGCGCTGTAACAAAGGGGGTGAGCCTTTGAGGCTCACAGCCAGGTGTTACAGTTCCTGCAGGGGGAGGTGAAAAGCACCTCCACCCAGTACAGGCTTTGTTACTAGCCACAGAGTGATAAAGGCACTCTCCCCATGTGGCCAGCAACCTGTATGGTGTGTGGCAGGCTGGTAAAACTGGTCAGCCCACACTGGAAGTCGGGTATGTTTTCAGAGGGCATCTCTAAGATGCCCTCTGGGGTGTATTTCACAATAAAAGGTACACTGGCATCAGTGTGCATTTATTGTGCTGAGAAGTTTGATACCAAACTTCCCAGTTTTCAGTGTAGCAATTATGGTGCTGTGGAGTTTGTGTATGACAAACTCCCAGACCATATACTCTTATGGTTACCCTGCACCTACAATGTCTAAGGTTTTGTTTAGACACTGTAGGGGCATAGTGCTCATGCACCTATGCCCTCACCTATGGTATAGTGCACCCTGCCTTAGGGCTGTAAGGCCTGCTAGAGGGGTGACTTATCTATGCCATAGGCAGTGTGAGGTTGGCATGGCACCCTGAGGGGAGTGCCATGTCGACTTAGTCATTTTCTCCCCACCAGCACACACAAGCTGGCAAGCAGTGTGTCTGCGCTGAGTGAGTGGTCTCCAGGGTGGCATAAGACATGCTGCAGCCCTTAGAGACCTTCCCTGGCATCAGGGCCCTTGGTACCAGGGGTACCAGTTACAAGGGACTTACCTGGATGCCAGGGTGTGCCAATTGTGGAAACAAAGGGACAGGTTAGGGAAAGAACACTGGTGCTGGGGCCTGGTTAGCAGGCCTCAGCACACTTTTAAATCATTACTTAGCATCAACAAAGGCAAAAAGTCAGGGGGTAACCATGCCAAGGAGGCATTTCCTTACACCGACCCTTCTTTGCTCCAACGTACCCCACAAAGAGTTGGTCATCCACCCGGAACTCTTTTGCGCGGTCAAGGTAGAACTACAACGCTCTTTTTGGGTCCAGTCGCTCCTCTTCCTTGGGGGTATGCCGTGGAGCAAAGAAGGTGGGCAGAGAGATGTTCTGACCCAGATGGAATGGTGTCACCACCTTGGGGAGGAAAGAGGCACGAGTTCTGAGAACCATTTTATCTGGATGGATAGTGAGATACGGTGAGCTTGATGACAGGGCTCGCATCTCACTCACCCTCCTGCCAGATGTTATTGCCACTAAGAAGGCTGTCTTAATGGTGAGCAGCCGGAGGGGGCAGTTGTGTAAAGTCTCGAAGGGAGCACACATGAGAAATGTGAGGACAAGATTTAAGTCCCATTGGGGCATAATAAAGGGCGTAGGGGGAAACATATGTACAAGCCCTTTGAGGAATCTATTTAGAATGGGAGATTTGAACAAGGAAGGCTGGTCAGGCAGCCGAAGAAATGCTGACAAGGCAGAAAGATAGCCCTTCAGAGTCCCTAAGGAAGAACCCTGCTGGGCTAGAGACAGAATGAAAAGAATAATGTTAGAAAGAGAAGCAGAAAGAGGGTCAATAGACCATTCTGTACAATAATATACAAAGTGTTTCCAACAGCAGGTGTACACCGTTTTAGTAGAGGGACGACTGGCTGCCAAAATAACTTTACAGACTTCGAGAGGAAGGTCAAAAGCCATCAAATGCTGCTGCTCAATCTCCATGCATGAAGGCGCAGAGTTGACAGGTTCAGGTGGAGAACCTTCCCCTGCTGCTGCGACAGAAGATCCTCACAAAGTGGCAGCCTGATCGGAGGATTGATGCTCATTTTGAGTAGCTCGGGATACCAGACTCTCCGAGCCCAATTCGGAGCCACTAGGATTACTTGGGCCCAGTAGTTCTTGATTTTCTAGAGAACCCTGGGCAGAAGTGGTATGGGTGAAAAGGCATACAGGAGGCCTGAGCTCCACTTGTGATGAAAAGCGTTGCCTAACTATAGCTGCCTTGGAAACTCCAACGTGCAATACTGCTGACATTGCGCGTTCTCTTCGGAGGCAAACAGATCTAACCAAGGCTCTCCCCACTGCTGAAAGAGTCCTTGCACCACCTCCGAATGGAGACACCATTGGTGATCCGCTAAGCATCGCCGGCTGAGTTTGTCCGCTCTGGCGTTCAGAGAACCTGCCAGGTGTTGAACCACCAGGGTTATGCCCTGCTGTTCCAGCCATACCCAGAGACGTAGAGCCTCTTGACAAAGGGTCCACAACCCCACATTGCACTGCTTGTTGCAGTACCACATTGCGGTAGTGTTGTCTGTGAACACCTGCACTATCTTCCCTTTCACAACAGGAAGACATGCCTTTAATGCTAACCGGATTGCCCGAAGCTCCAACAAGCTGATATGAAGCCCGGATTCCACCAGAGACCAGAGGCTCCTGATCTCCAGCTCTCCCAGATGGCCGTCCCATCCCAGAAGTGACGCATCTGTCACTACTGTAAGATCTGGTTGGGGAAGGGAGAGGAGTCTGCCTTTGACCCAATCGCAATCCACTAACCTCCTTTGCAGTTCCCTCTGAAATCTGAACCATGTCGGTAAGATTTCCCTGATGCTATGCCCACTGGAATTTCAGGTCACACTGCAGAGCCCTCTAGAGGGCAAGGGTGAGGGCCGCCTGCTGGTCACAACTGCACTGGTGGTTGGTTCTTCACGACCTGAGGGCTGCGGATGAAGTGCTTCTTCCAGGCATCGGGTATCTTTGTTACCGGGCAGTCGCAGTCAAGGGGGGGGGGGGTCCTCTGGTTTCCCTCTGCAGGCATCGTCGTGGGGGTGCAGAGAGGTCGGCTCAGGGTAGACACGTCGTCGGAGTCACCTGGGGGTCCTCTCTGCAGCGTTGGTTTCTCTGGACACGGGCCAGGGGCGTCGGGTGCAGAGTGGTGGGGACTCACGCTTCAGGAGTGAGGTGAGAGTCCCTTAAAAGATGGTTTCTTCTTCTTGCTTTAGACAGGACCTCTGTCCACGGGAGTTTCTGGTCCTTTGGAGTTTGCTGGGCAGTCCTCGGAGTCGGCAAAGGTCGCTGGGCCTGCAGGATGCATAGTTGTTGCAGGTTCTTTGAATCAGGAGAGAGGCTGGTAGGGCTGGGGCCAAAGCAGTTGTCGTCTTCCTTCTTCTGAGGGGTTTTCAGGTCAGCAGTCCTTCTTTATAGGTCGTCAGGAATCCGATTTCCGGGGTTCAGGGTCATCCCTAAATACTAGATTTAGGGGTGCGTTTAGGGCTGGAGAGCAGTAGCCATAGGCTACTGTCCCTGACGGTGGCTACACCCTCCTTGTGCCTCCTCCCTTTGGGGATGGGGCACATTCCTAAAACTATTGGGCTAAATCCTCCAAAGCAAGATGGAGGATTTTCTAAGGAGGGGGTAACATCAGCTCTGGTCACCTTAGGGGTGGACCTGGCTGAGGGGGTGACTCCTCCTTGTTTTTCTCATTATCTACCCAGACTTGCCGCCAAACGTGGGGGCTGTGTCTGGGGGTGGGCATCTCCACTAGTTGGAGTGCTCTGGGGCATTGTAACACCAGGCTTGAGCCTTTAAGGCTCACCACCAGGTGTTACAGTTCCTGCAGGGGGAGATGTGAAGCACCTCCACCCAGGACAGGCTTTGTTCCTGGTGACAGAGTGCACAAAGGCACTCACCCCATGTGGCCAGAAACTGGTCTGGAAGTGGCAGGCTGGCACAGACCGGTCAGCCTAGCACTAGCAGTTGGGCTGGCATGCAGGGGGCATCTCTAAGATGCCTTCTGAGTGCATTTCTCAATAAATCCCACACTGGCATCAGTGTGGATTTATTGTGCTGAGAAGTTTGATACCAAACTTCCCAGAATTCAGTGTAGCCATTATGAAACTGTGGAGTTCGTAATTGACAGACTCCCAGACCATATACTCTTTATGACTACCCTGCACTTACAATGTCTAAGAATTGGCATAGACACTGTAGGGGCATAGTGCTTATACAGCTATGCCCTCACCTGTGGTATAGTGCATCCTGCCTTAGGGCTATAAGGCCTGCTAGAGGGGTGACTTACCTATGCCATAAACAGTGGGTTGCGGGCATGGCACTCTGAGGGGAGTGCCATGTCGATGTAGTCATTTTCTCTCCACCAGCACACACAAGCTGTCAGGCAGTGTGCATATGCTCAGTGAGGGGTCCCCCGGGTGGCATAATACATGCTGCAGCTCTTAGAGACCTTCCCTGGCCACAGGGCCCTTGGTACCAGTTACAAGGTACTTATCTGTGTGCCAGGGCTATACCAATTGTGGAAGCAAAGGTACAGTTTAGGGAAAGAACACTGGTGCTGGGGCCTGGTTAGCAGGGTCCCAGCACACTTTCAATCATAACTAGCATCAACAAAAGGCAAAACGTTAGGGGGTAACCATGCCATGAGAGGCATTTTCCTACAAGAGGTCTGTGTCTTTTTTCATTGTATGACCTCTCTATGGTGCAGCTGTATGCATTTTAATGCTTATGAGAAATCTATTGGAAATGTATAGTCTGCAGTTGGGAGAATGGCTTAATGTCACACTTCAAGAATGAATATGCCAATGTCACCCCTTTTCTGAAATCCCATGAGAGTATTTAATTCTAGAGCCAGTCCAAACTGTTGTTGTGGGTTTTTAAGGGTTCTTTAGAACATACGGTTATGGCACCTGGTGACACTGAACACACTGAAAACATCCATCTATTTAATGGGAGTGCTATTCTTGTCAACTGTCAGCTAAAGACTTGTGAGCACCACTGAAAACATTTATAACACACAGAAGATTTACATTATTCACCCGCCATCTTCATATGGGGAATGCTATTCTTTTGCTTGTCTGCTACAAGATGTGTCAAGGCAGGCTGAAAACATTACAATGCACAAACTAACCATGTTATTCACCTTCCATTTTTGTTAGGGGAATGGTGTTCCTATGGCTGTCCGTTAAAGCTCGGTCGAACTTGGCTGAAAATAGTTACAGCACAAAGAACATCTCTAAGCCACCTCTCAAGCACTTTGATTTAGGAATCTCCTCCTTATGCCCCATGCTTCTTAGCAGTAGATAAGTATTGTGCTGTTTTGGTGCCACAGAGCGGTGCACACAATGGTTGTACTCTTGAGAGGCTTCCGCCACTGTAGGCAGTTTTCCAACAGATTCTGCCTCACAACACTGGAAAATGTTCAATGCAGAATGCATTAAATTACTGCCATACTTCATTGCTGACCAATGTTGATAAGGCTGCCTGCGCTGGATCTGTTGGCTAAGGCAGTGCTCCATGGTGGCGAGAGGTCGCTGCAAGTGTGGCTGCAGGCAGGTGCTGTGAGCTGCCTGCTATTTCCATTCTCTGTCAGGCCCCACCATTAGGATCACCACTGCCTAGAGCTTGAAGCAGTGATCAGAGTCCCTGATTTGGGGCAGAGGCGTGAAATGCGGAGACGTTGGATCCGGGAGCCAAGTGTCAGGTGGGGCGGACCTTATTAGAAGTTGGGACCTGACCGCCGGTCCTTCATCCCATTTCAAAATAGAGGTAGGTGTGGCTCCCTGTTAGTACTCCATTCCCCTCCTGGGTCACTACAGCGACTTGTAGCGCTGGATCTGGTACAGCCCAGCTGGAGCCGGCCAAACCTGAGGCGATTTGGGTATTGCCTGTGTGGACCCTTTGACTGTTGCTGTGTGGCTCCCTAGGGCTGTTGGGTCTTGCTGAGTGTTGAAGGCCCAGCTGCGCTAATTGTGAGCCCTGAAGGTCATGGTGTCTGGTTGTAAACACCCCCTAACCCCCAAAGGTGACTGTGTCATGAAGACATTTTGGACCAGAGTTGGTTCCCCCTGCTTTAAGTTTCATTTTATATTTCACATATTATCAAGTTTTAGCTGCACTGGTTTTAGTAATGAAATTTCACATGCATTTCTCGCATGACATTCTTCTACGATAGTGGTTTCCATCCTGTGGTTCAGGTACCTCTGGGGTCCGCGAAGCCTCCTCAGGGGGTCCGTGACTGCTTAGAATATTTAATTTCATAAACAGATTAGACCCCCAGCTGTCAGTATTGACTCATTAGGGGGGTTCCCGGATTCCAATAATGACTCAGTGGGGGTCCTGGGTTCCAGTACTGATAAAGTGGAGGTCCACAGAAGTCAAAAAGTTGGGAACCACTTTTCTAGGAATATGTGGTATGAGTTGCTTGTTTAATTCGCCTTTGCACACCATGAAATCAGTACTCTATTCAAGGCTAGGAACACTGTACACAATATCCTAGTTCTTGTGCTGCCATTCAGGAGACAGCTTCTAACATCTAGACACAGCACTGCATCAGAGCTGTGCTTCCAACACAGATAGGCTTTATTGTATAAATGGTGCGCTGACCTGGAAGGGGTAAAGGGCATTCCAGCCATGACCGTCCTGGGACAAATGCTGTGTTTGACATGCAGTTCTGCTGGCCCTAATCTACCAGCTTCAGAGAGGATTGCCATCTACACCTGCAGGATGACTCTGACATTGTCTTCAGGTATGGGGATGGGGCTAATCGCTAGATCAGGCCAAGGAGAAGAGCACATCCGCTATGCGCTCAGGGTAGTTTCAGGTTTAGAAAGGAACTTATAGAACATAATTACTATGGTTGGATTATTAATTGTCTCTACCATGTTCATCATGCTTATTAATTTGCTTTGTTTCACCTGCCGAATTATCGCAGCTCATTCGCTTTAAGATTACGTTTGTTTCAATAAATACATTGAAAACTCTGTTTGTATATTTTCTGTTTTCGCCTGAGCATGCATGAGTTATATAATGAAAGGTTGAGATCTGTTTCCACGACTTCCCAGAGGTGTCAGAGTGTTATGATTAGGTTGCCGTAATCACCTTCCACCCTGGTTGGTTTAGGGGTTCAAGTGAGGAACTGTGAGCTAGCCAGGAATTGGGCCAGCAGCTCCTTATTGTGAGGGTGGAGTTAACGCCCCACATTTTGAAGCTCTGTTGCCCTGATACGCAGTCCTATTACCTTAGTAGGAACCACATAACAACCACATTGAGGGTGAGGTGGGAATCTAAAAACTCTGAGAGTTGTGAGGGATCTAGTAATATGGGCGTGGACCCCCCTACTACCTGATACAGCCACTCATTGCTGTGACGCCTCTGACCTGGTTATCAGCTGAGGCCATGGCAGTGATGAGGTCATAGAGGGGTGTGTCATAACCACGTTGAGGTTGTGGCGGGGAGGCTGCCCCGGAGGGCACCCGCTGTGGCCCACTATCTGTGTGCAGATACACTTCTGGAAATGGAGGGCCTACTTCAACATCGTAGTCCTAGTTCCTGTCAGCTCATGGGCAATGGGTAAAGCAGATGGCCATCAGCAGAAACTGCAGTTTAAGGCCATGCAGGGGCAAAAGCAGCTGCAGAGGACAGTGGCCCCTCAGGCTCTCAGGACCATGCAACAACATCCAATGATTAAGATGGAGACATTAAGTAATTTCTCCAAGCCATACTGGAAAGTTTAGCCTAAAAAAAAAAAAAAAAAAAAAAAAAACATAAAATGGGCACGCAACTCTCAAATGGACTCCATCTCCCAGAGGCTGGAGGAGTATGACAACAGGCTGTTAGAGGCAACCACAAAGAATCTCATTGGCGGAGGATAACCAGGCAACTTAAGGAGAGTCATTATTGAACATGGAGAAAATATTACAAATCATCACCGCAAAAAATGAAGATTTAGAGGTGAGATCTTGTCGGAATAACATCCGCATAATAATCCTGGAATCAGCCAATGAAGGAAAGATGGAGGGATAGTTGGAGCAACTAATCCTCAGTCTTTGGCTCAGAGGCTTTTTAGTGATCGTTACTGGTCAAGAAAGCACACAGATTGCTGGAGACTAGATACCACCAGGTCCGCCAGGGAGACAAGTTATTGCACATCTCCTCAATTTCCAGGACAGAGACACAGCCCAGAGATTGACATGTGGGAATCACAAAATCAAATTTAATGGTTATGACATTCTGTATGCAATTCTATTCCCAGTGTGCTTAAAGGTTACCTAGTGAGACAAACCTCATATCTCAGTCACAACAGCAGGCAGTCAAGTTCCTAAAAAAGGCTCTTTTACAGATTTCATAAAAAATCAATAGATGAGAATTTTGAATTCAACATTTTTGCTTACTGATTTTGTTGAGATTTGTAAAGAATAATTTTCTTATTACATGGAACTGTTAAAATTCTCATCTAATAAATTTTGTTGAAACCTGTAAAAGAACACATTTCTTATTACACCGCACCATTGTTGTTTGTCTAGCAAATGCCCCATTCTTGGGACTATAAAGAGCAGCCCCGCTTTCTTAATTACTGGAATGTCAGAGGACTCAACACCTGCAAGACATGGTAACTGCTGGCTTATCTAGACAGACATCATATACAAGTTTCCCTGTTGCAGGAGACACATTTTCCTTTGGGGGCAGTTTCAATTGGTAGATGGGCTTCACACTGCATCAACTCAGCATATTTTTCCTATGACCAATGTGTTGCCCTTCTGATAAAGAAGGTATGCAGTTTCTGTCTTGCGCTCTATTCAAGAAGAGCAGGGTTTAAGTATATTGTAGTAAGGGGAGGGTGGGCTCTCCCCGGCTCAACATTGTGAACTGTTAAGGACCAAACATAAATTAATCTGGGTTCTATGATGTGCGGTAGAGTGTTCTTCACTGAGCCCCAATCTTTGATTTGGGGTGGAGATTTCATTTCTGTACTCTGGGAGAAGGTGGATAGGTCTCACACTGCAGGGAGAGGGAGCTCTATGGTGGCTGCCTAGTTGCGAGCCATTATGGATGACCATAATCTACTAGATGTTTGGGGGCATAAAGACCTGCGAGCCTAGGACAGCACTTTCAATTCTGCTGAGAGCCAAATGGGGTACAAGCTAGATTACTGGATGGTATCAAGGAATATCAGAGCCTGGTTATTGTATTCTTCCCCGGTGGGCTGGGTTCAGGTAAATTGGGTCACTGCATCGCCTACTGCTGTCTCACGATGCAGGGCTGTCTGCTTTCACCAAGACCTGCCAACTCACATGGTGCCCCCGTGTGACGCACTATATCAGCTCCCATCACACGGTCACCCAGTGAGGAGAAGATATCACACGGTGGTATGGAAAACAAACTGAAAACCACTGTAGACAGAGGTTTCCAGCTCGTTTTTGGAGGCTTTGAACTGCCAACATCCATTAAGTGCTGTGAAAACACCCCAGGACATTGGCAGCAGCCTCAGCAAGCATTTGCTTTTGTTTTTTTGGAGAAGGGGGCTTGCGGCGTGCAGGGGCAAAAGTGCCACTTAGGTACTTCTTAGCACAAGGCCTCACCCCATCAAAGGCCTGTACCCTCCTCACACTGAGATTTATTACAAACCTAATTAATCAGATTGACATGGACTGGCAAACAGCCCGGAATTAGGTGGGAGGCATTCACATTGCCCTTTTATCAGGGTAGGGTTGAACCCCCTGATTAGGAACTATATTATGTGTGCACAGACTCACTTTGCCTATTGCTACTCTCAATCATCCCCATATTTGATGTGCTTTGCAATCGAAAAAGATGGGGTGGCTCTAGTTCCAGAACATTTGTTAATTGGCACATACTCTTCTGGTAGCACCCAGTCAACAGCTACTACCGCCCGGATGCTTACCATTTGAAGTAAGATGAGTGACCGTGGTTGTGCTCCACCAAGGGCAGGCTAAAGAGGTTAGACAGGTAGGGCTAAGTTGGGGGGAGTGGACTGGGCTGACCAAAGGAGCAGTGCATGCAGTGGTCGCAAAACTTCTGTGTGCCTTTGCTGAGGCTGAATTGGCTGACAGTATGAAGTATCTATACCAAAGCCATGAAAGTAAAGGTAGGAGTGATGCGCTGGTGAGGCAGGGCAGATACGATCCGGGGAGCATGGTGTGGCTGCTCTCTCCTTGAAATGCTCCAGAGCGGAATCTGCAAAGGGACTATGGATGTCGCGTAAAAAAACAGGTTACCGCAGCCAGACATGGAAGTGAATGGCAAAGCTGGTACTAATGGCCCAGCTGATGGAATCTGTGGTGTCTAGGCCACAATGAATTGTTAACTGGGCCACATCGTAATCATCCTCGATGGCTTGGATGAAGAGAGGTCAAATATCTTCTGAGACACCTGGGAGGACTTGAGCCACTGAATCCAAAGAGTGTGGGAATGGCAACCCATGAGGCATCTGACACTCACAAGCCTGAAGGCCAAGTTGGTGGAAGAAAATACCTTCTTCCCACGGTCTCCACACATTTGGACTTCCTATCAGGGTAAGTAGTCGGGAAGGTATTTGGGTTCGGGTTATAGACCCCAGCACCACCAAAGTTTCAGGAGAGGGGTGCTGAGACAAAAATGTTGGGTTGTGACATCTCGCAATATGGCGACTGACCATGGAGCCAGAGCAAGGTTTGTGCCTAAGCCCACAAAAGGGTATCTGTAAGAGCCTCACTGAAGGGCAGGAGGGTCTCCATAGATGTTTACCTTGGCTGGAGCTCTTCTGTCAAGTCACTGGTTTTCAGTGGCAGGACTAGGGGGCCAGAGGAGGCCTGTCTCAGGGGAAATATCAGGGTCACTGGACTTTTGAAGCTTTCCCTATTTCATCACCTGCATTGCATCATTATAATTGTCTGAATCTATGACAATTAAGGAATGGAACATATGTCCTTCGTTGTGGGGGTGGCAAGTCTAGTGGGGGAGAGGTGGTGCTTTGATGGAAGCTAACCATGGTCTTGGTTGAGGTTATGGCAGTGCAGACTCAGAGTAAGAGAGAACAACAGGCACCTCGTCCTCGGTGTCAATGGAGTCTGCACTGGGATTGCGGCTATGGGGTCCGGCGCAGAGCATGCTGCCGGAGGCAGAGGAGAAATGGGAGCCAGGTGTGGCCCAGTGATGGATTCAGATAGTCCAACTGGCGCTGAATGCAAACCCACTAGTGGTAACCTACATGGAGGGCCTCTAGACTTCTTGGGGTCTGAAGATATGCCATAGCGAATCAGTAAGGCTACGAAGAGTTGGAGATTGCCTTGCAGAACTCTCTAATCTGGTTCTGTGCTGGGTTTACCAATGCTTAGTCACTTCAGGTTTTAGAGTGAGGATCAAACTCTGGTATCAAAGGCAATCCAGATGAGCATCTTTCACAGATATTTATTTGCAGTGTCAATCTTGTTGTCTTTGGAGGGGACATCTCCCTTCCAAACTGAATTAATTTTTTTTGTAGAAAAACTTCCTCAAAAAGACATTAGGTAAGCTACGGATCCGCATCAAGTGGCCTGGAAAGAAAGCAATTAACAACACCACGTAGGAGTAAGGCTACATAGGCCTTGTCATTTCCAGAGCGGAACAGTGACAGTGTGGAGCCACACAGCACCACCTGCCGGCAGAAAGACACTGCCAAAACATTTCCAGATCTAGGGGGTCGTTATGATCCCCGGCGGTTCAGACCGTCATGCCGGCGGCGGGGGCAAAAACCGCCAGCGGCATGGCGGTCTGAACCGCCATATTATGGACACAGTGAGGGCCTGCTGCCGCCGACAGACAGCCTGACGGTGGAGGGAATCATGTTCCGACAGGGCAGCGCTGCAAGCAGCGCTGGCCCTCGGATAATGATCCCTTCTGCCACCAGCCTTTCCCTGGCGGAAGGCTGGCGGAAGGGGTGCTCCGGGCCCCCCCTGCAGAGCCACATTGCGCAGATCACTTGGAGCCGCTGTCAGTGTTACGGCCCTTTTCCCCACTGGGCCGGCAGGCGGAAACACTGTTTCCGCCCAGCGGGGAAAACATTATGCGGCCGGCAGGGGGCGAGTCGCACTGGCGGTCATCTATTGACCGCCAGCCGGATCTCAGCAGTTTTAACCGCCAAGATCGTAATGAGGGCCCTAGTCTGATGCCTGAGGAATATTCAAAAGGTGAGGAATCTGCAGTGAAGTCTCTATCAGACTAGGCAAAGTACCAGCCTTTGTGGTACAGCCTAATTTGCGAGGGATAGCTCTTCTCAGGTAATCCCACACTTGTGCCTCCGAAAGACATAGGTGCTGCTCTCTTGCTGTGTATAGTTCACCTCTAGTTCCAAGAAGGTATAAACAAGCTTGTGGCCTTTTGCTTCAGCCACAAATCCAGCAAGTGGGAACAATGGCTCTCCAAAGAAGTTGAGTACAGAAAGAATGACGCCCCATTTTCATCATCATTCCCTCTGCGGAACACTGCTACTGGACATTAAAACACACACACGGACTGGTTGAGAAATAGGAGCACTGTGGGTTCGGTCGCTTTAGCCACCCTCTTTAGATTCACGTCCCTTGTGACATTTCACAGCTATCAGAGTCCCTGCCCCTGTTTTATTGGCCGATCTAAGTGCAAATTTGTTTTAACCAATGGTTTGAGATGAGGTGTGTCCCTGTCTAAGATCTCTATATGACCACAAACTATCAAAACCCAGTCATGCTGTGAAAATAAGGTTACTTACCTGTACACTGAGGTTCTCCAGTGTTTATATCTTTCATAGATTCACATGCTTGAATCTTCCCCGTCATCATGGTGGGAGTCCCACAGTAACAGAAAATAAAAGCAGTGCTAACACATAAGCATTAGAAAACACATTGAGAACAATAGACATTGTTAGCCAATTCACATTACATTGTTAGCCAATTCACATTGTTTTAAAGCATCCAAACTTCAATCCACCCGAATAGAAACCCTGCCTCACTCATTCCCTGCAGAGCCACCTTACATAACATTTTGAGCATGAGTGTAAATTAAAGACATACACTGCTTTAAAAAGTGGTGAGCCGTAACGGGGAGGGCTGCATGTTAAACTATGAAAGATATCAACACTGGAGAACCACAGTGTACAGGTAAATAACTTGTTTTTTCTCCAGTATTTTATCTTTGCAAGTTAAAAATGGTGGTGGGTAAGGCACACCATCCTGCCATGAAAGAAAACGTGTCGGAGAATAACACTGAATAACATGGGCAAGACATACTAATGCGAAAAACCACCATCAACATACAGTGTACCTTAATGAAAGAGGAGATGTGAGACCACCCACCCAACTACCACATCCACCTTTTCCAAAGAAATCAGACAGCAGTGTTTCATGAAGGTGTGGGCATTAGTCCACATTGCCACCCTGCAGATGTCCGGCAACGAAATGCCTGCAAACATGGCTGAAGAAGCAGCAACATTCCTTGTAGAATGCACTTTCAACCTTGTAGCCACTGGCTTTCCTGCTTTCTCATGACAAAAGATGATGGTTGCAAAAACCCACCAAGCAATACTTGCCAGTGATAAAGTCTTACCCTCTCTCAGTGGAGAAAATTAAATTAGGAGTTGATCAGATTTCTTGAAAGTCTTGATTCTATCGAGGCAGAACTTGAGACAGAATTTGACATCTAGAGAGTGGAATGCTCTCTCTGTTGTAGATGATGGTTTACTGAAGAACGCTGGCAAAATTATAGGTCCATTCAGGTACATTCGGAATGAACTTAGGGTTACATTTGTAATACAACTCTGTCATCCCGAAGCTGTACATATAGTTCATGAATCGTCAAGGAATGAATTTCACTCATCCTCCTGGTACATTTAATTGACAAGCAAAAAAGCTGCATCCCAAGAAACGTATTTAAGGTCTGTTTTATGAATTGGTTTGAAAGGACTCCTCATGGGCTGAGCCAAGACTTTGTTGAGCTGCTATACCACAGGAGGAGACTTCACCGGAAGGTAGACTCTAAATATTCCTTTCATGAACTCTTTAATTAGTCTAGTGGACCATACCTATAGTTCTCCTATTTGTCTTCGAAAACGGGAGACAGCAACCAAATAAACTCTTATGGAGGAATGTGCAAAACCTCATTCTGCTAGGTGTAACAGATATGGGTGCACTGCTCTAAAGTATCGGAAAGCAGATGCAGAGAATTAAAGGTATACCTAGAACAAACACTTTTCCATTTTGCAGCTTAATTCTTGCATCTAGAGTCTGCATGAGGGTGCTGAAGAACAGACTTGCAATCCCCTGGCAAATTTAGGTTTCCAAATTCATTGTTGTGGGAGCCAAGCTGACAAGCTTAGCGAATGTATCTGCGGATGAACAACATAGTTCAATAAGAGAAGGCCCTCAGTTGGCTAGAATGGAAAATGCGGGCAGCTTGAGCGGAGAAGAAGCTCTGTGAACCAGTACTGCCTTGGCCACACAGGAGCTATCAGAATTAAACAGCAAGATTCTTGCTTCATCTTACGAATGACCTTTGTGATCTGCAGAAAAGGAGAAAAAGTATAAGCGAACAAGCCCGCCCAAGCGAACTGGAATGCATTTCACCAAGAGTTCCTCTGTGGAAATTTGCTGGCTTACATCCTGAATTATTTGTTCTGAACAGTGCCAAAGCGATCCAGATTTGGAGTACCCCATTGATCAAAAACCTGCAGCAATTGCTGCTGATTCAGTTCTCACTCATTAAATTTGTTCTTCATTCTGCTTAAGGAATCCACCCATTTGTTCTCTACTCCCAGAACATATTTCACCTTCAGAGTTATGATGTGAAGAATTAACCATTCCCAGATTTGCTGAGCTTACAGGATTTGTGATCTTGTTCCTCTGTTTGGTGAGACAGAACATCATTATGCTTTCTGCTCTGACTACTCCCCAGGCTTCACAACTCCTTGGTGTTAAAGATTGAAAGACCCAAACAAAAAAACAAAAAAAAAACACTTTCAGTTCAAGAAGACTGATGTATGACAATGCTTCCTGGGTGGACCATCTTCAATGGATTTCCAATTCCTGCAAATGAGCTCCCCGACAATCCAGGGAAGTGTCTGTTGTCATGAAGATATAGGGGTGCACAGGAATGAACGTTAGACCTTGCAAGATGTTTGCTAGGACCCTCCACCAATCCATCGCTCTTTTCATATTCACGGTAACGGAGATGCTTTCCTCGAAGGTGCCCTGGGACTGGACCCATTGCTCATCTAGTTGCTCCTGCAACAGTCGCCTGTTAAGACAACAGTTTGGTATCAATGGGATGGAAGATGACATCACTACCAACATTGGCTTGTACTGCCAGACACAAGTAGACCTTCTTTCCAAGAAGAAAGCTGTCAATGACCTTAGGCGATGAATCCTCTCAGCTGTAGGGGAAGCTCTGGAAACCTTAGTATTCAGGACTGCTCTTAGAAAGACTGCCATCCTGGACAGGACTAGAGAGAATCTTTTTCTGCTCAGCTTGAGGCCTAAGGTGTTGAACAGCTGCAGACAGGCCATTGTAGACTTTTTTGATGAAGTAAATGTTGTACCCGTTATAAGACAGTCATCCAGGTATGGTAAAACCTGGTGACCAGATCTCCTCAGGAAGGCCGCCACTGGGGGCATATACTTAGGGAAGACCCTGGGAGCTAAATGCAGCCCAGAAGGAAGCACTCTGAATTGGTAATGGCACCCTGCCACCTTGAACCTTAGAGTTTTTTTGATGTTTTATGTGTTTGGAGATATGGAAATATGCACCTTGGAGATTCAGGAATGTCATGTAATCATCTGTATTCAGCAGTTGTAGGGTCTCTTGTAAGGATAGCGACTTGAAAGGCTGTATTTTGATGGATTTGTTTAAGAGCTTCAAGTACATTACTTATCTCCATTTTCCTGATTACTTTTTGATGAGGAAGAAATTGCAGTAGAAACTCGTGTTGCACTGTGACAACGTAACCTCCTCTATCGCACCCTTGTGGAGAAGAAAACAAACGTTCTGCATCAGCAGAGATAGAGGACAATGAGATTGTCTAAGAGGAGGAAAAATTGGAGGCTTATGAACAAATTCCAGGGTGTGACCATGATGGATTACATCGAACACCTGTTTGTTGGAAGAGATGCTCTTCCAATGATTGGCACCTAGGGATCACACGGTCTCCATGTCTGAGTATATAGCCTGCAAAGCACTGTTCACATGCTTTGCAAAGAGATGTTCACCATCAAATGGCATGTCAAGAATCTTGGCCTGCACTTCTGGGCAGAAAGAAGTTGCTTTTAGCCAACCTTGATGGCGCAGGACAGACACACCCGCCATCTGTCTGAACACTGTATTCAAAATATCCATGGCAGCATCCATAATCTCTGGGGATGTATTCTCACCCTCCAAAAACTCCCTTTACTTCTTTCCTTTTATACTCTGGGAGATATTCCAGAAAAACTGACATATCCAACAACATCTGACGGCTGTATCACCCCAATAAGGCCAAAGCGCTGGACACTTTATTAGAAGTTGCCAACATCACAGAAAAGCTTTTTTAGATATTGTCCAGTCATCCACCTTCCTTATAGGGCAGGGCAGAACAAGGCGTAGACTGATTTTTTGAGCACCGTTTGGCTGACTGCATGATGACGGAATCAGGGCAAGGCTGACTGATAAGACATGTTGGTGAGTTGTCAGACGCCTTGTACTTTTTGTCCAACCTAGGAATGGCCGCTGCTACATAAGCCAGTGTCTTCCTAAGCTTTAACCCTTTTAGCCAAATTTAATCAACAATGGAAATGGATCTTATTGAATGTTGCTCCGAGTCCTTAAAGTCATAAAGAAAATACTCAGTCTGTCTGACTGGGAGAGTTAAGTCAAAGTGCTTGGAGAATCTTTCGAGGAGCTTGTGAAAACCTACAATGTCAACTGGTAGTGAATCAACCGGGGTTGATGAAGGTGAAGAAGACAGTGGCTGTACATAGCGATTCCATTCTGGATGATCATCTGCAGTCCCAGAAGGAATCTCACCCTCCTCTATTTGTTGGTCCCCATCACTATCCTCAAAGGAATCCCTTATTGTGATTGTAGATATCCATCATTCTTCCTGTTGTTGTGAATGAGGACTCTTTAGAAAGGAGACCATCTCTGCAGCTTCCAAACGGGCCTAAGTATTTTGTGCCTTCGCATTTGCCTCTAGAAGCAAATGCAAAGGCACAAAATACTTAGACAGCAGTAACACTGTGACTAAGTGGAGCTCAGGGAGACTCCTTAACACACTAGATGTGTTAAGAAATCTGAGGTATGGTGGCTCTGCAGGGGATGAGTGATTCAGGGTCTCTAATCTGACTGGTTGAAGTTTGGATGCTTTAAAACAATGTGACTTGGCTAACATTGTTTATTGTTATCAATATATTTTCTAATGCTTATGTGTAAGCACTGCTTTTATTTTCTGTTACCGTAGGACTCCCACCACACTGACCATTAAGATTCAAGCATGTTAATCAATGAAAGATACAATACTGAAGAAGCAACACTAGTTCCCCCACCTGATAATCACTCGGTGAGCTTTTGAATTCTGCTCAATATTGTATTATTCACCAGTAAGGGACTCCAACATAAATGAGTTTAAATGTTACATATTTAGTCCATAGCAAACATGACTTACTGAACATGTTACTTACCTTCGGTAACGCCTTATTGGGTAGAGACAGACTAGCTGCAGATTCTTTACCTTAGAATTCTCCTCAGGTGCCAGACTGGATCCAGAAAAAACTTTTTAGCAGTACCTTTGCGCATCGGTACAGGGTACCATGCGACTCCATATCGACGTCATCCACCTGAAATGACGATGACGGAGTCCATATAATCCCTCCTCCGACGCGCTGAAGTTAGTCTCTTCTGTGACTAGAATCCGCGCAACGGGGAGTCACCAAAGAAACTGGCAATGGAACAGTGTGCCAACAAGAGGGAGAGATGTAAATTTGAATTACAACTACTAAATTGAAATGGATGGTAAGCTAACCAAGAAAGGGATACTTAGGTAAGATAAAATAGTTCACAGAACGGGGAGCAATGGTGGGTTGGTAAGGAATCTGCGGCTAGTCTATGTTTCTACCAGATAAGGCATTACCGAAGGTAAGTTACTTGTTAATCTGATAGAGACAGTTAGCTGCAGATTCCTTATCTTAGAATTCGATGCCAAAGCAATATCAACCCAGGAGGTGGATGTGCAAACATATTCTACCCAAGTCTCAAATATAAACAACCGGTTTAACTGAAGGCACAGTAGACCAGTCACAAGAGAGACTAAGGCGAGAAAGAACATTAATCTCACCAGAAGAGCAGTGGAAGTCCCACAGAATATTTTAAGAAGACATGAAACATCATGTGGAGCGGAGAACATGGCAATAAAAACAAGCATTTACAATGCAACGGGTCTCGTGTTTGCTCATGTTAGAGCTGATCGCGTTGTAAACTCCTAACCCGACTTTTCACCTATCGGGCAAAAGTGCATTTGTGTACATAACCCGAAAAAGTGAAATTAACTATGTAAAGCGCTCGACTTCTGCCAAGCGAGATCGCACTCGTAAATTAGAGAAACAGAAGTCCACGAGCCCGATGGAAAACAGCGAGCCTCGCATGTTTTCTGTACTTGGCCGCTGCGCTCGAGGAGGGCTAGCCACCGGAAAAGGCATGAGGTATGCGTGCCTTCGACTAATGAAAGCAAGCAGATTTTATTAGGCAAGCCCACGAACCAATAAAAAACACTGACGTGAAGTTGACAGGGCTCCGAGCCCTTTTCTAAATACTAAAGTGTCTCGCTGCGATACGCATGCGCGAGCGCATGCAACGCAGGCTCGACCCTAAAAATGAATCTGCTGGTTGACAACAAGCAGTAGGAAAATAAACATGTAGAGCCCTATGTTCGGAGCTGAACCGATGAAGAGCTGAGAAGTAAGGTGCAAGACCATCACAACAATTACTGAGATAATTGGGATGGAACACTTATCAAGGGGGATCCATTGAGGACATAAAAAAAGAGGAGAAGCGATGCATGAATGCTGCCTCAAACAGTACGTGTAGGCAAAACCAGCAAGTCGCAAAAACCTTAACGCTGATTAGGAGAGTAACTTAAAAGACAGTGTGCACACTTCCAAGAACACAAAAGGGGAACCTGAAGAGAGATGTAACAGAACTGTAAGACACATAGAAAGGGTTGACAGGGGACACAAAAGGCATGCCATATGCATGACATATGATGGAGAAATGAGATCTGAATACATATATGTGAAACACGCACACATATAAATGTAATGACATGGATGTGTCCGTGCATATGTATCTATAGATATGTATAGAGCATAGCTAAACCCATACGTAGATATAAATATAGAAACACAGACCTATGAAATATATATCTATATAATACTTATACTTACATAATATATAGACATATAGAAAGAAAAGGGCTGAGCAAACAGCAACACAACAGCAAAATAAAAGAGGGGAGAGAGAAAAATCACACCACTCAAGGACGAAAAAAAACCAGCCAAGCAGGAAAACCAATGCTAGTGGCCTAAAGACCTAAAAGGGGCCAGACAGAACAACCTGCTAATAGAAAACAGCAGAAACCTTGCACTATATAAAACAATGTTAACACTAGGCAGATAATCGCCACAGGAGCAGACGCCAACCTTAGAAAGGTCAAGATAATGGCAATGATAAGTCCAGTAGACAGAAAAAAGGTGCTGAAAGAAAGGACCCAAGGAAAAAAAAGGTAGGGGCCTTAAGGCACAAAACCTGCATAAAAGAAAGCGGCCCATTAGTTTGACTTAATATTAAAATAACCTGAAATGTAAGGTATATTTGACGTTGACACCCAGAATGAAATTTGAATACTGGATCTGCGAGAGACTGTAGTGCAATGTCTATACCAGTGGGCTACAGCTCTAAGCAACAAAACAATATGTGGTTATGGAGGATTAAATGTCAGACAGAAGAAGGAGACATGACTACCTTTGTGCAGCATTCATAGAAAGGATTAAGCAAGTGCTAGGATTGGAAACCTACACATTAAATGCCGGGACATAGCGGTCAAAAGATGACCAAGGTCACACATGAAGGAAAAGAATCCCAAGGAGGGAGAAGGGATAGGGAAGGAAACAGCGAACCTGGGAGGGCAAGGCTATCATTAACAAGCTCCTGGTAGGAAATATGTAAACTTAATAGTATGGCTAAGAGTCTACATCAATTGCTCCGAAGAACAGGGAACTGAAAATGACTCTCACATGAGGAAGAACCCCGTAGAGAGCACAATTTCTTAGGCGACACACCTATTAGCAGAGACAACAGAAAACCTTCCTTTAAGAGGTATCAGACCCAAATATGTTCACATGAAATAATGGAATCCGTCCACAATAGTGAAAAAAAGAAACGCAGCACCTGCAAATGCAGGAACACCATTTGGTGCTAGGCAGTGTGAACATAATAATAAGAAAAATCCCCTGCAGCAAAGAAGGACCACCACACCGGGTGCTGGGAGAAAAAAGCACTCTTCCCCTAGAGGTGGAGAGAAAAGCAACAGGGGAATACAAACTGCCCCTAAACAATGGCAGGAAATTAATACAGAGTGAGACCCTGTACCACAAGGACGTGTTAAGACTGTGTACCACCATGCACATCTCTAAATCAGTGTAAAGCTGAGTCGGCATGCGCATCAAAAAGTGAGATGCCATCAAAATGCATGTCAATGAAAGTTGCCTAGACAGCCTTCGATAAATTGAAGGGAAGTAACCATGCCTGCCGACGCAGAGCCACTGAAGAGGCCATAATCCTTCCAACAGAATCAGTGGTATCCATACTACATCAGATACTAAGCTTGACAGCTTGCTGACCATCCCGTACTAAAGGAACCAGAATATTCCGAGCCTCCTCAGGGAGAGAAGGCAAAATTAGCTCCTCTGAGTCTCACAAGATGTGGAAGCAGCAAGCAAGGACACAAGAAGTGTTGATAGAAAGCAGGGCAGAGCTAGATGAAGCGAAAAGATGCGTACCAGAAGAGCCAAGCTGCCTGGCCTCTCGCTCTGGAGGGACATGAGTAAGACTCTGTAGCTAAAGCAGCTTGCACCACAAAGCTTTGAGTAGTCGGATGCTGACGGAGGCGAGATGGATTCTCGGGGGCTGGTCTGTGTCTATGTGAAATAGAGCATTCAACAGGAGGGCCAGATTCCAGGTGGGCCCAAACCCCAAAGAGAATATTTCCAAGAGTCTCACAGTAAGGAAAGACAGCATCTACAAAAGAGTGGTCAGGATGTAGGACATCTATTAAAGGGTCCGTTGACAAGTGAGCAGTAGTAAGTTGTAAATCAACACCTCCAAAACACGTTCCAACATATCTGCTAGAGCAGAACTTGCCTCTGTAGCCAACCTAGGGAATGACAGGAGGCTGGAGGCCATGGAAAAGTCCAGGCCACTAGCATTGCCAAATTCAAATTACCAAACCTATTGAGTATTTGGAATGGTGTCAGAAAGGGAAGGTCGATAATCTGAACCATGCCCCTTTGATTGAGGAACTGGAGGATGGGCTCCAGAAGACATAGGGCAAGAATCGGAGACAGTCGAATCCATTGGTGCCACTCCTGGCGTCGGGATCGAAGTTGACCAGCGTCGAGAGGGTGAGACCTCAACGTTGGAAGGTGCGTTGGTCAACTTTGGTCAGGCTACCACTGGAGCGTCAAGCGAAATCGACAGCACCTCCAGAGTTGGCAAAGCAGAGCTCAATGCTGACAATGGAGCAGGCAGGGAAGAGTTTCGTAGAGAGCTGTGCACCAGTGCAGAAATGACTCTGGAGACGAAGTCAGAAAGCCCAATGGACACAGAGGGTGAACCCGCCAGCAAAGAGACCGTTGGGGCACCCTCCACCTCCTTGGGGCCTGAAGGTGCTCCAGGGGAAGGGCTAGGCCCAAAAATGGCATGAAGGTGTGAGCAATAGTCCCGCATCTTGGCCAGAGTCACCCTGGTGCCAGGAAAAATACGAAAACGTGGGACGGACTCCTGCACGGACTCCTCCTGAGAAGAACGAGAAGAGCTGCGTGGAGATGGTGAAGTCGGAGGATGGCACGACTTCGACCGAGGATGATGCATACCATAAGAGATTGATGGAACCACATGCGAACAGCTCCTGGAGCATTCGCATGGACAGACCTTGGATGGAGAAGGACTTTGACGCCTACGGGAGTCCTGGGGAGATCGTAATAGCCGTGCCACCAGGAGCTTCATCCACCGCTTCCCCTCAATGCTTTCGGCTTCAGATGTTGACCGGCATCGCAATCCTGAGTCGAGGTGGATGTCTAAGAACCACATACAGACAGAATGGGGTCCGTGACTGATATCTGTTGAGCACAGGACCCACAAGACTGAAAGCTGGAGGCATACACACTGTTCCAAATGACAAAAAAAAAAACGTCAAAAAAGAAAGTACAAAAACAGGCAGAGCAACCGCTTCTCCAGATCCACGTTGCAGCGCAGAAAAGAAGAAACTGATGTCAGTGCTTCAGAGGAGGGATTATATGGACTCCATCTACATCATATCCGGTGAATGATGTCAACACGGAGTTGCACGATGCCCTCTAGTAAGACACAGAGATACTTCTGAACCCAGTCTGGTGCCTGGGGAGAATTCTAAGGTAAGGAATCTGCAGCTAGTTGTCTCTATCAGATATTTTACAATACCAGTGAGTTAACAGATTACATAATTTAGGGAAAAGAGAATACAAAAAACTAACATTGGCACAGCCAATACGTTTGGGGTTAGTGGTCAGCTTTTTGACTTTATCAATGCCTGTTTTGTTATTTGTTTTAATTTTATTATTGGGAGAGCTGCAGTGACCTCTACCATATGTAAAAAAAAGGGCTAACCGTGAAAATGTTTTTTTGGCCTCAGGAAGCATACTTTGTCATTGTAGTCCCTAAGCACAGAAGAGAACAACGGATGTGCTCCATGTGAAATAAATAATACTATCACTCACAGTGATGTTATCCAATGGCTGCAGTGAGCTGACTCACTGCCTTATTCTGCTTGCTGTAATGTGCAGAAGTAAATTGTGAATGACGACAGCAGAATGAACAGCGCTGGTCTGGAGCAGCCATAAGATAAATGGAATAGTTTCTTACCTGTCTCTCGCACGGGTATTTCAATGATAGTCACAAGCACTGAATAGTTCCACCCGCCTGCGGGGACCCTGGACCATTTCTCTGAAAATACCTTCTTAAGTGTTGATGTTCGCCTTTCTTCAGAAAGGCCTGCAAAGTCACTTAAGAATGTCATTATGCAGCCTAAAGGAGAGACTACAAATGCCAAAATTCTTCATCCTGTTTAGATAAAAAAAGGTCCTGCCAAGCAGATATGCAGTCAACTGCATGAATATTTTACAGAAAAAATCTTTCACAAACCTTTTTGCAATATTACATAAGGGTGAAGAAGTGCAGGGCAGTGTAGCCCATAGGCTGCCATTATACAGACTAAAAAGTAAAGCTGTGCCTTTAAGAGTAGGTGGTCCTCCCTTATCCCATCACGCTCAGCAAAAGGCAGTTACCTCAGTTCTTTTTGTAGGCTTCACTAGCTGAGATGAAAATGTCTTTAAACTATAATTTTGTCTATTCCACCCGGGTAGAAGGGAGGGTCGCTTATGACTATCATGGAAATACCCCTACGAGAGAACTGGAGTTACAGGTAAAAAACTTTTCCTTCTCTCGTAGGGGATTTCGATGTATAGTCATAAGTGCTGAATAGAGTAGCAAGCCGGACCCCCTGAGAACAGTGGATTAGACAGAATAGAGTGATATTTCTTTATGCAAAGAGATTTCTAAGAGAAGCCTGTCCTACTTGAGCATCTGCACTAGCATCAGCATCAAAACAGTAGTGCTTAGTAAAGGTGTGGACAGACCTCCAAGTAGCAGCTTTGCAAATATCTGCTAAGAGAATGTTTCTCATTGAAGCAATCGTGGCTGCTTTGCCCCTGGAAGAATGTGCTTTAGGTCTGCCAACAAGGGACTTATTGGCTAACAGGTAACAGAGCAAAATGCACAACACAATCCACCTAGAAAGAGATTGCTTGGAGGTAGCAAGGCCTGTTCGAACTGACCATAGTTAATGAACAGTTGCTGTGACTTGCAAAAGGATTTAGTTTTGTCTAAGTAAAATTTTAAAACCCTCTTAACTTCAAGAGAATGAAGTGTTCTCTCTGCAGGAGTAGATGGGTTTTGAAAGAAAGTTGGTAAAGAAATAGTCTGGTTTACATGGAGATCAGATATAACTTTTAGTAGGAATTTTGGATGTGTTCTCATTACAACCTTGGAAGAATGAAAAACAGTGTATGGTTCATGAGTACAAAGAGCCTGGATCTCATTAACCCTGTGAGCTGAGGTAATTGCTACAAGGAAGGCAGTTTTCTAAGTGAGATGTTGGAGAGATGCCTTGTGTATGGGCTCAAAAGGATGCTGCATTAGACGTGAAAGAACTACATTAAGCTCCCATGGTGGAGATGGACACCTAGTAAGAGGAAAACCCTTCTTTAACCCTTCTAGGAAGTCTTTAATGACTGGAATTTTAAAGAAAGAGGTTTGTGAAGGACTTTTCCTGTATGCAGTGAGAGCTGCTAGGTGTACTTTTATGGACGAGAATTGCAAACCAGATGTTTGCTAGCTGCAATAGGTATGGAAGAATAACATCTTCTCCGTATGCTTTGGGATCTATGTTCTTGTCTAAACAGCAAATGCAGAATCTTTTCCATTTTAAGGCATATGCTGATCTGGTAGATGGTCGTTTTGCTTCTTTTATAATGTCAATACAGTCTTATGGCAGATTAAAGTGACCATACTGCACCAGCTCAGGAGCCATGCTGCCAAATTCAACGACAAGAGATTGGGATGTCTCATCTGTCCTCCGAATTTCGTCAGAAGGTCTGGCCTGTATGGCAGCCTGAGATGTGGATGGAGTCACTGGTGAAGAGTGCCTGGAAACCACCACTGTCGGGGCCATTCCGGAGCAATGAGGATCATTCTCGCTTTTGGAGCTGGACAGTTTGATCCGGACTGCCAGGATCAGGGGAAGTGGTGGAAAGGCGTAGAGAAATGTGTTTGACCAGTCTATCCATAGGGCATTCCCCAATGTCCCTGGATGGTTGAACCTGGAAGTTTAGGCATTTTCTGTTGTCTGCTTTTGCAAACAGATCTATAGAAGGGGTGTCCCACTTTGAGAAGATGTATTGTACGATGTTGTCGTGCAGTACCCACTCGTGGTTCTCATCCAGCGCTCTGCTGAGAGTCTCTGCCTGTACATTCTCTATTCCAGGAAGGTGAGTCACTGTTAATGTTAGGTTCCTGCCAGAAGCCAGTTCCATATTGTCTGTGCCTTCAATGACCGAGTTCGGGATCTGGTGCCACCCTGCTTGTTCATGCAATACATGGTGGCTGTATTGTCTATCTGAACAAGTAGGGTGTTCATGGTGAATGTTGGGAAAAAGGCTTTGAGTGCCAGATGAACTGCCCATAGCTCTAGGAGATTGATGTGATACAATTTCACCCTCTAAGACCAAGAGCCTTGAATCTGCAGATGATCCATATGGGCACCCCATCCTAGAAACGACGCATCCGTGACTATCGTCTGCAAGGGGACTTGCTGGTGGAACGGCATCCCTTTCATAAGATTGTTCAGAGACCACCACCACTTGAGGGGCAGTGTTGCATCTGGGGAGAGAGTAACCCTGTCCTTACAACCGTTTATTAGCTGATTCCATTGATTTTCTAGACACTCCTGCAAGGGTCTCATGTGGAGGCGAGCGTTGGGAGTGAGGTGGATGCAAGAAGCCATCGATCCTAGAGAGATGAGACTATTCTTGCTGTTGACTGAGGTGCTTTCTCAAGGATTGATAAACGTTGCTCCTCCGAAGGAAACATCTTTGCTTGAATGGTGTCGATGTTGACTACTAAGTAGTGAAACCTCTGGACAGGTGATGAGGTTGACTTGGCAAGGTTGGCTTGAAGGCCCAATATCTGAAGAAGTTAGTAAGTCCAATTGAAATGTAGTTGGGCTTCTTGAGATGTGGATGCCTTTATGAGCCAATCGCCTAGCTAGGGATAGGCAAAGATTTTATGCTTTCTTAGATGGGCTGCCACCACAGCCATGCATTTGGACAACATTCTGGGAGCTGACTTGAGGCCGAATGGGAGCACTGCAAATTGGTAATGGTCTTGTCCCACAAGAAAACGATGCTTCCGGGAAATGGGAATGTGGAAGTATGCATCGTGGCGGTCGATGGAACAGAGCCAATCTCCCTGCTGAAGCTGGGGATATCTGATGCAAAGCCAGCATTCTGAGCTTCTCCTTTCAAATCCATTTGTTGGCTATTCTTAGATCGAGAATAGGTCTAAATTCGTGCTGGTCTTTCTTTGGTACCAGGAAATACCTTGATTAAATCCCTTTTCTACTTTGATCAGAGGGAAATGGTTCTTTTGCCTACTTTTGTAATAGGATGTTGACCTCTGTACTGAGAGAATCGGGATGGGACATGGAGGGCTTCGGTGGAATAGAAGGCGGAGGGTTTGTAAACCTGAAACAATAACCATTTTGCACATTATTCAGTACCCAGGCGTATGATGTGATGCGTTCCCACTCTGTCAGGTAATGCAAGATACTTCCCACTACCCGAGTGGGTAACAGAAGAGGGGAAAGGAGTGGCTCAGGGCTTAGACGCAGATGGTTGAAGTCATCCTTGGGTGGTTTATTGAGTGGAACGACCTCACATTTGCTTGCGTTGAATTTGGTATGATCTCTGGTGTTGTTGCTGTTGTTGTTGAGATCTAGGTGGCCCCCATTGCTGAGTTTGGAATTTCTGTGAGAAAAACCTGTGGTGGTAAGGATGGAACAACTAACGCTGTTCTCTAGATTTTTCAATGGCTACAGCTTGAAGAGTGTCCAGTTCCGATTTCATTCTAGACATCTCATCATTAGCATGAGAACCAAACAGAGTAGCCTGTAAATGGAAGGTTCTGTATTCTTTGGTGTGCTTCTGGCTTCAGAGAAGTAAGATGGAGCCATGAGTGTCTTCTCAGGGATATTCCATGACAATTTCCATGCGCCGCTAATACAAAAGAATCCGCTGCTTCGCTAATTATCTGATTAGAAACCATAGCACCTTCGTTG
Organism: Pleurodeles waltl; assembly: GCF_031143425.1. NCBI lineage: Eukaryota > Metazoa > Chordata > Amphibia > Caudata > Salamandridae > Pleurodeles > Pleurodeles waltl. The sequence goes on along the minus strand of NC_090451.1, from coordinate 527,597,760 downwards.
ATGACTTCAAGGAAATCATCTTTTTTTATCTTTAGGAAGGTGGTCAGCAAATTGAAGGATGGAACCCCAAAGAGCACGGTCATATCTGCCCAAGAGGGACATGGCACTGGCTGCCCATAGAAACTGCAGATGGCGAGCAAACTTTGCGGCATGCCTTGTCCAGTTTTTTGCTCTCCTTGTCTGGTGGAGAGGGGGATGAAGGAGAAGTACAATGTGACTTCTTAGCAGCTACAATAACCACGGAATCTGGTGCTGGGTCTGCCCTTAGAAATAAAGGATCCTGCCCTGGAGGACGATATTTCTTTTGGAGCCTAGAAGGCGCGGGCTTGGCTGCTGTCAGGAATAAGTCCATCACCGGTTCTAGGAGGCCTGGGATCAGCAGAAGCAAGGGTCTTGCAGAAGAGCATTGGTGCAAAGTCTTGAAAATCACAGATGTTGTGGGCGTAGGTGCCGCCATTGGAATATTAAGCTTTGTAGCACCTTGGACAAGAACTTCCTGAAATGTGTTCACATCGTCAGTTGGAGAGACTAGGGGTGTTGGAGAGTCAGACAGAGTTGGAGAACAGTCTCCGGTAGACAAGGAGGAATGACGTTTATGAGATCGAGAACTTGATCTATTGTGACGGTAGTGATGTCTGGAACTAGAGGAACGTCTTGATTAACGGTGACGTGAATGTCTTGATGAGGCTACAGGAGTCGTAGGAGCCGGTTCAGAGGGTGGTACCTGAGGAGGTGCTACATGAGAGAGAGGATCAGGTAGAGGTGGCGAAAGCGGAGAAGGCATTGTGGTATGTGGAGGAGGAGATGGTTGAGTAGAAGTTGATGGAACCATCACGAGAGAAGGAGAAGATTCAGATATGGAGTAAATCCTGCTCCTCTTCCTTGGTGACCTCCTCGACAAGCTCTTAGACGTCAATGTGCGATTGCGACGTGCTCCTCTCGACGTCGATCCTTCATTACATCAGGTGTCCCTCGACGTCTACCTTCCACGCCGTGGCAACGGCGACCTTGACAGAGAATTACTTCTCGACGTCAGATAACCAAGACGCTTCAATGGTTCTCGACGTTGACGAACATCGAGACGACTCGCAGTGTCGTTTCCTCACTGTCAAACTTGCTCTCGATGGCAAACACTTAAGCGCTGTTACTTACCTCAATGTTCTCGAAGTCGACCAGAACCTGTGTCGTTTCTGGGATGTTCAGTGTCCACTGGCCGATAAAGTGAGAGCCCTGATGGAAGACTGGCCTTTCCTTTGCTCTACGGTCCTACCGGTAGGCTGTTTTCTTCTTCTGCTGTGTCCTCTGGCCTGGAGACAAATTTTCTCTCTGTCACGCAGTGCATGCCTGGAGAAGTTTTTACATATATCACAGGCATCAGGTATGTGTGACGACAGAAGGCAAATAATACAGACCTCATCTGGGTCTGTTTTGGCCTTCCTCCTGCCACAACGAGGGCACTTGCCAAAAAGTGAAGGCATTTGGATGGTAAAATACCTTAAATTTGTGGCAGACTTTTTTTTTTTTTAATGACAGAAAATAGTCAGGCAAGATGAAAAACATCGAATGAAGATGTCATCTAAAGTATTTGAGTAGAAGTTTTTGTGAAAAAAACTCTACATAGGTGGAGCTCAAGCTTCAGGGTCCTGTCAGCAGGAGCCGGAAAAAAGAACTGAGGTAACTGACTTTTGCTGAGCATGATGGGATATGGGAGGACCACCTGCTTTTAAAGGCACAGCTTTACTTTTTAGTCTGTATAATGGCAGCCTATGGGCTACACTGCCTTGTACTTCTTCACCCTTATGTGATATTGCAAAAAGGTTTGTGAAAGATTTTTTCTGTAAAACATTCCAAAGTATTCATGCATTTGAATGCACAAATGCCTGGCAGGACCTTTTTTCAACCAAACAGGATGAAGAATTTTGGCATTTGTAGCCTCTCCTTTAGGCAGCATAATGACATTCTTAAGTGACTTTGCAGGCCTTCCTGAAGAAAGGCGAACATCAACACTTAAGTAGATATTTTCAGAGAAATGCTCCAGGGTCCCCGTAGGCGGGCAGAACTATTCAGCGATTATGACTATACATGGAAATCCCCTATGAGAAAAGAAAAAAAGAAAATATATATATATATATATATATATATATATATATATGACAAACTGGGTGCTCCCTTGTGTCTGGACAAAGCTAAACCTCTCTGAGGAGCTCTAATGAGAGCGAAACACGTGTCAGGGTTTGCTTTTACTCATTCCAGGTTGGCTTGGATGGTATTTTACCAGTCCAAAGCTGTAATACTGTGCCTGGAGTGGTAAATGGCTTTTGGCTTTTGTCATTTTACAGCTCGGCAAGGTTGACACTGTGTCAAACCTATGCTTAAAGACTTTGCTGCACAAATGGCAAAAGACTTTGTCATTATCTAGCTCGGCCTGGATAGCACTGTGCTAATCCAATGCTTAAAAACTTTGCTAGATAGACATTTGAGGTGAGCAAATCTAGAGGGTCGCTGGTGTTGCAGGGTGCTCCTTACTAGAGCTGCTCTCCACCTAAACTTGGGAACTACCCAGAGTTCTCTATTCTTTTTTGCATAATTTATGCATCACTCTAACCCTGAAAGGGACTTGTTTTGATAATATATATATATATGCATACACACACATTTATACATGTTTTAAAGTAAACATTTTAAGATCTTGAATAAGAGTAGACTGAAAAATCTTAAAGAAAGAGTTAGCCACCTGAACAAAGATGTGGTGTTGTGTTATCTTAAAACTTAGTGCCATCTGGCACTGTTGGGTGAACCCTTCAGATAGTCTATACTCACTGCCTCTAAACACTGCACATGGTGGGCTGCTACTTCTCTCCTGCATCTAATTAAAACTTATTTAGCTTTAATTCTGGCTGTTAGAACAAGTGCATGCTGTGGGCCACTCATCTGATGTTTTTATATCGACCCTACAGGACATTTATCCCAGCAGTCTGTAACCAGTGTATGGTTTGGGCTTCTTCACTTTCGCTCCTGAATGATGTACCTCCTAGGGCAGTGGTTCCCAACCTGTGGGCCGGGGACCCCTGGGGGTCCGCGAAGCCTCCTCAGGGGTCCGCGACTGCTTAAAAAAATATAATAATATTAGGTCCCAGCTATCAGAAATGACTCAGTGGGGGTCCTCGGGTTCCAATAATGATTCAGTGGGGGTCCCCGGGCTCCAGTACTGATAAAATGGGGGTCCACAGAAGTCAAAAGGTTGGGAACCACTGTCCTAGGGCATTATCTCAGCTGTCAGCTACTAGTTTAGGCCATAGGTGGCCTATCCACCTTCCCTCTGTGGTTGAATACTGCAAACGTGACCCAAAGGTATTGGAGTGCTTTACACGAGAACCAGTTACATTACACAATGACACATTCACTTTTGCCAGGCACACAGAGATAAAGTGATTTGCCCAGAATCACAGCATGTTGAGTCGATGCCGAGACTCAAACCTGATTCCCTAGTTCTGCAGTCGGCGGCTCTGGCTGTACTGCCACATCCTCTCTTGGCTACCTCTAACAAATCAAATGCCTACTCACTGCCCCTGCCACTTCTAGGTGGGTCGTAGCCAACAAACACTAAAAATCTGCCTGACAATACTCATTTGATAAGAAAAGGGTGAGTGTTATTTGCGTAATCAGTAAATTAGACCTCGGCCTCCTTGATACGGGACTTATTCAATTTTTTGGTCTCATTTGTTTTTAGTCTTTCCACCTTCTAGGTCACACACCCAACCATGACCTTTAGGGCATGTCTACCTATAACAAGTGCACGCCTGCCGACTGTTCCTCTATCAGCTAAGGGTTAACTATAAAGGGCTTCAACTAAATGTGTATTCATCCTGTGCAAGTCTGGAGATTATTCCTGGTCACTCCAGAAATTATTCTCTAAAGCATTTATCGTGGTTCCTGTCTCCCGTGTGTGCCTGGCTGTATGCGAGGTGAATCGTACAGGACATTTATATATGACTCTTCAGATCATCTGCACGGATACTTTAATCCACTGGGAGCTATGGGCTGCCATTCTGTCACTCCTGAGTGAAACTTTTAGGGGTTGATGCTGGATACCTGTAACAAGTTAATGTTGTGGCCTGCTACCTTGCCTGCTTATGAACAGACCCTGTCAGACACTTCCATTACTACCCGTGTCCATTCCCTGCACATAGTTACTGTCCTAACTCCCAGGTGGACCCTTATCCAGCTTTTACTATGGCTGCCTGTATCTAGTGCATACCTGCGATCACTCCTCTATCACTCTTGATTAGTCTCTAAAGGTTATGGCTGTGTTTCTCCTTTGCATGCATGTGGGGTAATCTACCCCCTTCTACAATGTATTATTGAGATCTTTAACCGTGCCTGATGCATACATGGTATCTCTGTGGGTCGCCTATTCACCTGTCACTCTAGCTCTGGAATTACGTAAAGCACTACCCTGACTGCCTGTATCCTGTGCATGGGGTGAGGTGCTCTTCAGTTGCTCATGGCACACCATAAAGAGAGCTGTTCAATCATTCAGATCATTTAAGAATTGTAAATTGTCAGCCTTCTGTCCCACACTCCACTATTCCAATGTTATCCTCTTGTCAGTTTTCAAAATCTCTTTTTTGAATGGATGTTTGACTTCCTTCAAAACCTCAACGTGACGTTTCCAAATGTTCTTAGATAACCACTATGCTGTGTGTCAAGATGTGATACACAGATTGTTACGCTGATCGTATGGTGAATTTCCATGCAGACAAGGTCATGCGGGTTTCCATAAGAGCAAAATAAAAACAAATGTGAGCAGGTAGCAAAAAGCCAGGTATTTTACCTACCTCTTCCACTCCAGTAACTAGGTGCTGCTCCTCCTGACCCAATGCCAAATACATCTGGTTTAATTCTGGGCTGGGAGTGAAGACGTCCGGCCCGCAACGAAACTGGAAAAAAGAGAGACAAACTCGGCTTAATGTCTGTACTCTGTTCTGTTCACTGGTTCCGGGAGCAAAAAGGTACATACTAGTGAAGAATTCTCATTTCAACAGTTTCATGCGCTGCTAACACTGCAAAATGTAGGAAGAAATGTAGAGTTTAGAGTTTGTTTACTGAAAACTCAAAATTTTAAATCAGTTTAAGTAGAAATAAATTAGTGGCAGGCCTTGTTCTCTTAAATTACAAAAGCTTGATCAGACACAACTTTGATAAACCTAGTGTTAAGAAAGTTGATGCTTGATGACAAAAGGATTGTATGTACTGAAAACGAATGATGTTTTGGGAGAGAATGGAAACTTTGCAACATATTTCAATTTGGCATTTGAATGCGATGTAATGTCTATTGTCTAAACAAGTAAAACCTCATTCCCTAGAGGCACCCTGGTCTCTGAGTCTGAGAGACCTGCTCAAGATGATGGATAATGCAGCAGACTAGGGTCCGAGATGGTCAGTTCTAAATAAACTTTCATGTTTATATCCTCCCCTTCCAACAGGATTCTCAGCCCTACTTACAATCTACTTGGAAAAAGTAGATTGAAGGAAATTAAACAAAACGGAAATTAGGGGCGAAGGGATAAGGCTGTTTCCATTTTGAAAAATGGCAGGTGACAATATAAAATGCCTAACACTGGCTACTTGATTCCACCTCATGCTTCTTCCTTTCACCACAAGATAATGCCTGCCCCTTTATTTCACTCTCGCAGATTCCTTTTCATCCTTGTTTTCTTCCTGTCAGTCTTTCCGTCTTGTTCTTCCATTTCTCGTTTTGAATTTTTCTCTATTGTTCCGAGTCAAAGTCTGATGAGGAAAAACAAGTCCAGGTCCTTAAAAATGAGTGTCAGTGCGCCCACCTGCAACTACAAGCTCAAATTTAGCAGTGTTCACGGGCATGACATTTGACTGGATCTAATGCAGGAGGCACCATTATAGGTAATTGGCATAAACGTCCAAGCTTAATTCACTAACTGGGCCGGTACTGTCCGGTACTGAGTACCGGCACTTTTTTATTTTGAGAGAGAGAGTACCGGCACATCTCGAGAAATGTCAACACGTCCTTTGTCAGTTGCAAGTACTTCATCCAGTCCTGGATCTCCCTCTGCTCTTTCTAAAACTCGTAGCCTTTAGGAGAAAATTGGATAATTAAAATACAAGTTACTGAATACAGAACACCAGCTGGTCTGGGTGGACTACTGTTGCCTGATGTGGAACAAGGCAAGACTACTTAAACTGCAAAACTTTGTCGGTAATGAGGTTGATGTGTGTTCACGTGAAATTACCTCAACAGGGAAGTGAGCTTACTTAAGATATCTGAAGCCTGGGCGTCACACATTTTTTTCCTGGTCGATATAAGTGGCTTGTTATGTTTTCTTGTTCCGATTAAACACATTACATTGTTCAATGAAATGAAATATGCTACAACACGAAATTATTTGCAGCAACGTTCAAGACGATAGCCCGTGATACTCTAGAAAACTACACAACAGGCAGACCACTGAATCAATCAGTAAATAATATTTAGATGTTCCGTTGTTTCATTTAACTTTGATAATAACATTACTAACAATACAACAAGACCTCCAATGCAGACAAGGCTCTAGAGGCAGATTAATAAAAATACTAAATTATAATAGGCACGCTTATTTATGTTTATTTTACAAAGTGTGAGGCAAATGTTTAAATTAAGGATATAATAATACTGAGCAGATGCGGTTGCACCGCCTGTTGCAGAGAAATGCCATTCATCTGTTCAAGGCTGGTTAAAGAAATAATGCAGACATGAGTAAATTAATAGTCAAAGGAGAAATGAGAACACGGCTTTTCTGCCAGACCCGTTTTATAGTCAAACTCCAAGCATGCTGCCACTTCTGGGCTAATGGCTATAACTGAGAAAGTAAAGCTAGATGTTCGAGCATATTTAGTGACGTTGGCATGAAACTGTATAGACTATAAGTAGATCTCATGCTGTTGCGTCATGTAACAACTACAGGGAAAATAACAATATCAATTATTCGGGAGTCCAGAGACAATTTTATTTGTGGTGTGTGCTTTATATTTGGACAATAGTTATACTTTAATGGCAGGTGATTAAAGGCTATTACAATATTTCGTACACTTTTCTAGTTAAGGTGCAATTTAGTTAAAACCTTAGAAATAAAATAGGGAGTCTTCTCAGTACTCACTACTTTGTAATCTTGTGCGCAAAACTAACTATGGATTATTTTCTTAGAGAACCTGATGCTCACGATTCACCTGTCGACAGCAACTAGATACGTTGTTTTCTGGGTAAAACGATCAATGGAACATGAAATCACGGCCCCAGCTGATCTATATACTATGTGGGCAAGAAATATCTTACAATCACCCTGGGGAGTTTCATCAGGGTATGGTGTAGGGTGACTGTAGAAGGCTATTAAAGTGAATTTTTACAGTGTCAACCTCAAGGGGGAACATTTCTCTCAAACTCTGAAGATCTGCTGCAGTTTTTACAGGAATCAGCTAGATTTCAGCTATCAAGACAGTAGATGATTTGTTTTGTAATCCTTTACTGGGATGCTACGTGTTATATACAGAAATCAACAATGATCAGCAGCCGCAGAGCTTAAAAGGGTGAGCTATACAATAATTTCACTACTGGCTTGAGAGAAAAAAGGTGATGTGCAGGGTTAGGGGGTGATAACTGGAGCGAGGACTGGGGTGATAGAACAAAGAGTTCAGGTGGCCCGTCCACAAATTCAGAGGAAACAGCTTGCAAGTTCCCATGGTAAATTGGGAATAAATAACACGTAGAGCAAACAAATGTGGGTTGTTCAACCACTACATTCTAAATAATGTAAAGCAACTGAACATAAGCAGATCACATAAAACATGTCAGTATAAATGTATTAAACGTACTCCTCACACCAGTATAGCACATTACAGCTCATTCATGGCTCATTCATGTTGGGATTAGAAGATCTCCCATTCCAACTCTCTTTGGAAACTGGGCATGTTGTGTACTAAGTCAAGCTTGGATGCAATTAAACAGGTGGAGAGTGGACATCAGTTATGACTGTGATAATCAAGGTCCGAGCATTATAGCTCAGTAATTGTCTGCTGTGTTGAGTAAATGTAACCACACGTCTAGGAACATGGACATCTTGTCCTAGAGCCTGTAGATATTCTCTTCATCTGAGGCCATTTTGTGCATTACAGTAAGCCGTTCTTCGATTATTGTTTGGTTAGAAGTGCCAATGCCTCAGTATGCATGCTTGTCCTTGGCTAACACAGTTGATAACCACAGCCTGGGATCAGCTGAAAGGTTTGTTACATCGACTCCAGGAATTTCAGCTAAGATCGGCCAGCACCGTAGAATATCAGTCGGGTCACAGTTAGAAATTCCCACTCATAGCAGCATTGGTGGGTCCAACATCAGTTTTGTAGTATCTTGGAGTGGTTATATTTCAGATAGGCTTCCCCAATACCCATGTCCTGGAGTACTTGGGACCAGTCCTCATCCATGTACTCATGGTTGAGGAGTGTTTGTCAAGTACGCAACAGGTGGTCTCCCAAAGGTCTGGAAAATAGGATGTCTACCAGGACACTATAGAGGTCAAACATCACTTCATTTTAATACCCCAAATCCTCAAGTAGGTCAGTAAAGGGAATTCAGGAGGTCCCAGAGGAGCTGCCATAGTCTGCTGTTACTAGGAGGTCTGCAGGCTAAACTCTATCAGTAAGAACTGAATTGGTTTCAACTCTCCTTCTGTCCAAAGTTGATCAAGTGTACAGACCTTGGCAACCACCCACATTTCTCACACGAGGGCATGTTAGAAGGATCTACATTTAAAGATCTTAGCATCTATCCTTAGTTGTTTATGAGCAGCCTGTCACACAACTATGAACTAACGACTGGATAATCAGCCAGAGGGCTTATTGAGGCAGAATGAAGAAAGGTCAATCATATCACTTGTCAAATTGCACTCCAACATCATTCAGAATGGCACGTCTTTGGCACAGGAGGGAATGTACGACAACTGTAATGGATGTTTCGCTTCACAACAGAATGCTTGTGATGTCTTATAATGGTGGGTTTAAATCATTCATGCTTGGTGTTGGAAAGATTGGCTTGTGGAGTGGAGGGTGAGGATTGTTCTCCAACTGTCAGTTGGCCCAGGGTGTTGGTGGGTGAGGTCCCTCTCAAAGGTCCACCCATCCTTCATCTTTCTCCATGAGTCCTTGAAGGTATTTTAAAATTCTATGCATAGCAGACCCAAGTCCATCAAACTGTCTACTAACAGTTATCCTGAAGGGCTTAAGCCACAGTTTAATTTCCAAAAATGCTACATCCCTGGCTACTTCTAAGGCAGCACTACTACTTTACAAACCCTCCTTTCACCAGTCTCTAAGCACTTATTTTCTGTGTCTGGACTCATCGAAGGCTGAGATGCAGAAGCATAATTATGTGACTGAGTCCGATTTAGGACAAGACCTGAGGAACACCGACTGAACTGGATATCTAAGTAATCTAGGAGCAGTTAACTTTCTAGCAGCTGCAGTTAGGGTGAAGAGTGGGAGAACGTTTGAGGACTGATGCTCTAAAATTGCAGAATATGCTGGTAAAGCAATTAAAACCATCAGTTAAATGTGCTTCAAGCTGGATCTGAAATGTATAATTAAAAAACTATAGTCGGGCACATTACCAAAGATAAGGCGAAAGCAAAATCGGAGGTGAAACATACTCAGCTTGCGATAGTGTTTCTATCCAAAGCACGCACAGTACTTTTGTCATTGCTGAGCCCACTAATTTAGACAACATGGGAGAGGTATCCCACAGTTAGGGCACAAGTACACTGGAAGACAGAGTTTAGGTTGTGTGTGATGAATTACATGATAACATTAGAAAATGCCACCACACCTCTTTTTTTGATTTCTCCACAGCAGGTACGTGTGCGGTTTCTCCGAAATGAGGCAGTTCTTCCATTGGAAGTTTGGACTCCTCTGATGACTTCAATGGATGGATATTCTCACTGCCGGAAGACAGGTTTAAGGTTAATACAATGAGAATAATAACTTACAAACCTCCCTTAGCTCGGAAATCCTTTCATCCAGAGTTCACCCTTAGTTAGCTTTACTTACCCAGGACCTGTAAGCGAATTCAGCATTGTGACAGTGATTACCAAATCAACAATACATTAAAAACTGCTTTACATGCTCTTACAGCCTCATAATAGACTTGCAAAATAAAAACAAATCAGAAAACAGAGGAAAAGAACACATTAAGAAATCACTCCCCACCCCACTTAATACAACGTGGGGTGCACTAATGTTCTTCCCATAAGGCCAGAGTTCAAATTGATTACTAAGTACAGGTATTGAGTGATGTATGGGTTAGTAGCATAACTGACGTAGCCCTGGATCTTTAAATGGCTAACTTTGGTTGCCATGTTGCTTTGTGACATGTGAATGAATACTTTATTTCTAGAAGAGCTCTTGTTCTAATTATTAAATGTGAAGTTGTTCCCATGTGAAAATGTTTTATTTTCTTGGTGATAATAATGGAACGGTTTAATGAACAGCACATTCAAGAAGACACCTGCAAAGTACAGCTTGGTATGTGTATAGTATCCTGTTAGATAGGACAATGGGAGAAGCCTGTATAGTACAGAGTCCTGAGACCCTAACGTGTAGGTGTGTAAACTGTTAGAATTGCGTGTGTTAAATTAGTGCAATAGAGCTCACTGTATTATTCAATGTAGTTTAGAGCAGAGTAGGAGATTTAAAGTACCCTCACCGAGAACTGATTTTCCTTTGTCTTTCCCTTTCTGAGTTTTTTGATTCACTTTGATGTGCATACTAATCGAAGCATACACATTTTGATTATTAATGGGGCGAATCTGATATTGATTTCTGTAGGTTATTAACCTTTAATAATCCTTCGTGGTTTTAAACTTAAATATTCCCTTCCTTTCTTTTGGATTCTAATGTGCTTCAAATATACTGAATGTACTGACTTGTTAACCTGTCTCAGTTGTAGCTCTCGATCTATCCGATAGTGCCTTATGATCCCTGAAATTTGCATACGGAAAAGTAGGAGCACATGGTGGATGTTTTAGACCGCATTTCTACCGCACATTCATTGCATCCAGCCTGTCAAAGGTTTGGGAACTGTATTAAATTCTGCTCTTGCAGTACATATATATTAGGTTTGCCTTGAGGGGTGAGTTCTGAAAAAAGAGAAGTAGCTCAGTTAATTATTGAGGTTCTTGTGCTGCCACTCTACATGCTGCATAAAACACATCTTCTTTGTCGTAAGTAATCTGCGCAGTACTTAATTTTAGCCAATGGTTGACCGCACGCATCTTTTAGGGAACTTAACAAACAAGTTACTTACCTTCGGTAACACCTTATCTGGTAGAGACGATACCTAGCCGCAGATTCCATAACTTTGAGTTTCCCCAAGCTTCAGACTGGATCTGGAAGATCTTTTGGAGCAGTAACCCTAAGGTGTTACCAAAGCTAAGCAACTTGTTACTCTGACAGAAACTTCTAGCTGCAGATTCCTTACCTTTGAGAAGATACCCAAGCACTACCAAACCCAGTGGTGGTACTGCGGACACATTTTAAACAAGGTAGTCCTGCAGGGCAGAATAGGCGAAATGCCCATCCCTCCAGACCCGACTGCCCAGGCAGTAATGTTTGGTAAACCTGTGGAGGGATGCTCATGTTGCTGCCTGGCAGATGTCCAGGACTGGGACTCCACATGCTAGCGCAGTGATCGCAGCCTTGGTTCTGGTAGGATGAGCCCACAAGCCTGCCGGGTGATGCTTCTTGGCCAATGCATAGCAGATTTGTTGCAGAGAACGATCCATCAGGAGATGGTCAGTTTCTGCACCGCCTGACCTTTTTTGCACCAACCTACCCCATGAAGAGTTGGTTGTCCACGCAGAACTCTTTCGCCTGGTCAACTTCTCCTTTTTGAGGAAGAGGATGAGAGTTTGCAGAACTAAGGTAGGTCGAAGACCTTTGTTCCCTTTGCAAATTAGAAAGTTGCAGAAATAGCAATCACTGCCTACTTCGGACACTGGAACCCTCTCTACGGCTCCCTTGGCCAAGAGAGCTGTGACTTCCTCGTGGAGCAAGGACATATGATCCTCTATCAGCCAGTCATGAGATGGAGGCATAGGGGAAGGAAGGATTCAAAGGGCAGGGAGTAGTCCCTCTGAATGATCTGCAAGGGCCATCTGTCCAATGTTATGTACTGCCAGTGGTGACGATGATGGCTGATTCTGCCACCAACTAGACCCCCATGATCTTGTAGGACAAGATAAGGAGGGCTTAGCGGCTGTGGCTACTGGGGGGTGGGGGAGTGATGGTGGCCATAGCAGACCTCTGGCTTCTTGACCAATGGGGTTACTATGAACCTTCCCCATGCACAGGCTGGGACGCTTGCGCAGGATGGTGGCTGGAATAGGGTTGGCGCAATTGAAAGCCCCTTCCGTATCCCAGAATGGAGCGAAAGGCAGACTAGGGATGACATGGGGCAGCTGAGAGGCCCAATGACTTGGCCGTAACCCATGAGTCCTTAAAGCTCTCCAGCGCAGAGTCTGCCTTGTCTCCGAACAGACGGATGCCATCAAAGGGCATGTCCATGAGGGAAGCCTGGACATACTCTGAAAAGACAGATGTTCTCAACCAGGAGTGACGTTTCGAGCATCACTGTTGTGGAAACGGCTCTGTCCAGTGAGTCTGTTGTGTCTACACCACAGCGAATTGTGAACTCTGCTGCATCTCTCTCGTCCTTGACGGCTTGGGAAAGAATGGCGCGGGCCTCCTCCGGAACCTGTAGCAGCACTTGCACAATTATATCCCACAAAGTGTGGTAATATTAGCCTAATAAGCATGCAGTGTTCCCTGACTGCAGTGCAAGGCTGGAGTAAAAAAACATCTTTTAGAAGCTATCTAGCCTCTTGGATTCCCTGTCCAGGCGTGTTTCAAGGAACTCACTACGGGAGGTAGAGGCTTGGACCATTACGGTTTTGGAGGGCAATGGGTTTGGGTGAGGAAGTCTGGGTCCACAGGTGCGGGATTGTGGCTGCGAGCAATTGTCCTATTCACATTAGCCCTGTGATGGGTTTGGCCCAGGTACCCAGTGGGACATCTATCACTGTTTCACTGAAAGAAAGCAGGTATTCAGAAGAAGACGCTCCCCGCAGTTGCACTTACATCAAAATGTTAGTCTTGACTGCTACTGAGGGCAACTCGCAGTCCACCCGCCCTCTTTGCCCCCATAGCATATGTTGCTCTCTCTGCCACGGTAGGGAGAGAAAGCATGCCAGCATCTGGAGAAGTATCCAGTCCACTGACATCACCCAGTTCCTCACACCAGACCATGCTTTCCTGGCCTTCTAACTGGTATTCTAAAGAGTCCAGTGACCCCTCCCATTCTTCTCAAAGGCCTACACTTCAGAATAAGGCTCATGCGCCTACCTAGAACACTTGGGTTCTGTCGGCGACAGAATCGGCATTGGTCGACTCTAATCTGGCTCCATGTTGGATTCAGGGATCCAAATGGGGCTGGCGCGGTCGGTGGGTGTCGAAGAAGGTCATGGTGGCACAACCTGCGCCAGTCCAGATCTGTGATCCGATAGCAGGTGGGGGCCCATCGGAGCAAGGGTCAGAACCGCAGTCGCGGAACCTGATGGGGTCCCCTCCGACACTGTGGAGTATGAAGGCGCTCAGGAGGGTTTGGTCTGCTCAAAAACGTGTCACATGATCACGTAAAATTCTGTAATTTGAACGGGGGTCACTCCAGGTCCCAGAAAAGTGGGGAGGTGCGGAGTCGATCCGAAACAGCTCCTAAGGACTGTGGCACGAACACAGTTGCTCCGTCATTGCGTAGACTGACTGGCGAGGAGAAGTCAAACCACGCTTTTTATGCTTCTCTTCCGAATGTCGCGATGACAGAGTGGGAGGAAGGGGACTTTGGGCTCCTAGAGTGGTCCAGTGACCTTCCTCTCAACTGGAGCTGAGATCTCCAAGGTGTTGCCTGCCGGGCTGCTAGCAGCTTTAGGGACTGCTCCCTCAAAGCCTTCAGTGCCATGGCTCGGCAGTCAAGGCACGATTTGGAGCCATGGCCACACTTGAGACACACAAGGTGCGAGTCAGTAACTGACATGGAACGGTGAAAGGCACCCCATGGGTTAAAACCTGTTTTCCCACCAGGAAAATGCCTCAAAAAAGAAGCTGACAAAATGTTGAAAAAAGCCTGTCAAAAATTAAAGAGGGGCAGCTCTACTCCGGAACAGCACTAACTGGAACAGAAAGAAAAGACCCGATGTCAGTGCGCTGAGGTGGCACCTCTATAGGTGATGTGGATGTCACTACCAGCATGGATGACGCAGCCAACGCGGAGCCGACCAACACCATCTACCGGCGTGCAGGGGTACTGCTCACGAAAAATCTTCCGGATCCAGTCTGATGCCTTGGCAAATTCAAAGGTAAGGAATCTGATATTAGAAGTCTCTATCACATACATTACATTTATCTTGCAGGCCCAGTCTCAATTGTAAAAGACTAAAGGGCATATGTAAAAATGGTTAGTTTTGCCTGTGACTGTATAGAAAAAACGATGCACCACCCTCTGACTGAATTCTAAACTACATCTAAGTAATTAAAAAAAAAAGATCCAGAAACAAAGCATTATTAACCAGTAAACAGTCATTCCCTCATATAAGCAGTGCCACATGCCCTTACTGACCTCAGCTGTGCAAGACTGCCTGTTTATCTTCAGCCAATTTGCACACCTTTCTGCCACAGTGCACCGCTGCCGCTCCCTTCTACCTGCAAGCACCATCTCAAGCTTGTGCTGATCTATGGGTAGCATCTAGATCCTCCATACAAACTCCTGCCCACTGTGAAGGTTCTCTGTCTGAAGACATGTGGAGGAGGCAGAGAGTTCTATACTGCACACAAGCAGGAGGAGTGGGGAGACTTTCAGCCCCTGAGGTGTGGTTGTAGGATGTGGCAGCAATACCCTCTGGGGGCTCATCACAGGCATCGAGTTAACCTCACGGCTGAAGTGATCAAGGTGCAATATGCACCCGACGAGAAGGGCTGATCGTGGTTCGGATTGAGAAGCGGCCAGCTGAGAAGCTGGTGGGGCTTGAATTCGCCTCTCTCCCCCACCAAGCTTACCCCGGTCTTGCTTTTCGCTCTCAGCCCAGCCGATCATTCGAGTGGTACATTTTAAATTAATATCTAATCATCATTACCTGGTGCCGGCAAGTGAGGACTTTAAAGGGACTTCCTGCCTCACCCTGATCGCCACGTCCCTGCCTCTTTCGGCATGCAGCAGTCTCCTCATCTTGGAATAGCTGCCACTTGTGAGTGAGGTGCCTCAAGGCATTATGCTTTTTTTTGCTATACTAGAAGGGGAAGAGAAAAGAACTCCATAATGTTTTTTTTGGCAGAAGCAATGAGATGCTTTAGGGCCTCTCCTTGGGAGAAAGCCAGGTAGGTGAGCTCGGCTGCTGCTGAGGTGGCCTAGCCAGACTGTGTGCAGTCTGCGACATCTGGTGTGGCTGACTTATACCCCTTCCTGGTCATTAGTTTTTTACATCTTGCCTGCACTTACCCCCTTTGTTAGTTATGGCTTTTGTTTGTTTGCTCTAGCTGCTCCCTCTTTTGTAAGTGATTTGCCCCTGAGGTACAGATAGCTGACTAATGACATCAAGGTTAATGGCTGACAGGGTATACCTTCTAATGTTGACCTTATGATTTCATCCCCTTTTGTGGTGGACACAGAGGATGAGGCTGTGGATTCTGGCCAGCACTTCAAGAAAATACATACAAGCAGTTAGGTATTACTTCTGAGCAATAAAAACAAAGAGAAAGAAAATCAGGAGCTAGAAAGCTTGGGCAAAAAATGTATTCCTTAGGTGCAGTTGCTACACCTACGCCTGAGGCACACAAAAAAATCAACTACTCGAGATTACTGAGAGGGCATGCTTAGAAATGGATTCTGATCTGTTCTGGTTGCTACACCAAGACTCTAGCATTAGATAATATTTGAAACGTAGCCTCACTGAAGAAAATGTGTGTGATGTTGATTCCAGCAAAGGCTTATTGCAAAATGTAGGCCTGCTAACACATCAACGGATAAGCTCATATACAATGAAGTTACCAACTGGTGGAGAACTATGAAAAAATCTATTTCCTCAACAGGGCATGTGGCGTTGATGTGTGCAGATAATTTGATAGTCAAATTGCAATTCTGGAAAATCTGGTACATTACAGGGAGTGCAGAATTATTAGGCAAATGAGTATTTTGACCACATCATCCTCTTTATGCATGTTGTCTTACTCCAAGCTGTATAGGCTCGAAAGCCTACTACCAATTAAGCATATTAGGTGATGTGCATCTCTGTAATGAGAAGGGGTGTGGTCTAATGACATCAACACCCTATATCAGGTGTGCATAATTATTAGGCAACTTCCTTTCCTTTGGCAAAATGGGTCAAAAGAAGGACTTGACAGGCTCAGAAAAGTCAAAAATAGTGAGATATCATGCAGAGGGATGCAGCACTCTTAAAATTGCAAAGCTTCTGAAGCGTGATCATCGAACAATCAAGCGTTTCATTCAAAATAGTCAACAGGGTCGCAAGAAGCGTGTGGAAAAACCAAGGCGCAAAATAACTGCCCATGAACTGAGAAAAGTCAAGCGTGCAGCTGCCACGATGCCACTTGCCACCAGTTTGGCCATATTTCAGAGCTGCAACATCACTGGAGTGCCTAAAAGCACAAGGTGTGCAATACTCAGAGACATGGCCAAGGAAAGAAAGGCTGAAAGACGACCACCACTGAACAAGACACACAAGCTGAAACGTCAAGACTGGGCCAAGAAATATCTAAAGACTGATTTTTCTAAGGTTTTATGGACTGATGAAATGAGAGTGAGTCTTGATGGGCCAGGTGGATGGGCCCGTGGCTGGATTGGTAAAGGGCAGAGAGCTCCAGTCCGACTCAGACGCCAGCAAGGTGGAGGTGGAGTACTGGTTTGGGCTGGTATCATCAAAGATGAGCTTGTGGGGCCTTTTCGGGTTGAGGATGGAGTCAAGCTCAACTCCCAGTCCTACTGCCAGTTCCTGGAAGACACCTTCTTCAAGCAGTGGTACAGGAAGAAGTCTGCATCCTTCAAGAAAAACATGATTTTCATGCAGGACAATGCTCCATCACACGCGTCCAAGTACTCCACAGCGTGGCTGGCAAGAAAGGGTACAAAAGAAGGAAATCTAATGACATGGCCTCCTTGTTCACCTGATCTGAACCCCATGGAGAACCTGTGGTCCATCATCAAATGTGAGATTTACAAGGAGGGAAAACAGTACACCTCTCTGAACAGTGTCTGGGAGGCTGTGGTTGCTGCTGCACGCAATGTTGATGGTGAACAGATCAAAACACTGACAGAATCCATGGATGGCAGGCTTTTGAGTGTCCTTGCAAAGAAAGGTGGCTATATTGGTCACTGATTTGTTTTTGTTTTGTTTTTGAATGTCAGAAATGTATATTTGTGAATGTTGTGATGTTATATTGGTTTCACTGGTAATAATAAATAATTGAAATGGGTATATATTTTTTTTTGTTAAGTTGCCTAATAATTATGCACAGTAATAGTCACCTGCACACACAGATATCCCCCTAACATAGCTAAAACTAAAAACAAACTAAAAACTACTTCCAAAAATATTCAGCTTTGATATTAATGAGTTTTTTGGGTTCATTGAGAACATGGTTGTTGTTCAATAATAAAATTAATCCTCAAAAATACAACTTGCCTAATAATTCTGCACTCCCTGTATACCAAAGATATTGATGAAAAATTAGACCATTTGAATGCACTAATTATTTCAGCCCAATGCTTGACGTCCAACATCGAGGTCACTTATTTCTCTGTACCCCCTTCTTGGAAAAACTAGCTGATCTTCCCACAATCATGTAATCTTTAACCACAGATTTGAAGGTGGAGTCAATATTATCAGAAGGGTCCATCATACCACCATCCCCATTCGAAAGCATCCTGCCAATGAAAGGAGTGGCCCTGACACTCTACAAGTTTCTATCTCTGTAGTCAAACAGGGCCAAAATTCCTATCCAGATTGTCCAGAGGCCTCAAGAGATATATTCATTGCAGATAAACAAACTTATAAAGGGATTGCCATGATGTGCAATCACATGCCACTGAATCCAGCAATCGAACTGACTTAAATCCTACACCATCACGCCAATTATATCAAGAAAGAATAAAAAAGATTGAAAAGACTCAATAAAATGTAAAAAGTGAGGGCTTTATCCCAAGTTTTTCCCCTTTTTGCCCAATCAGAGTAATAGTGTGGAGAAACCAACATTACTTCTATTGCCAAAACTAACACCATGTCCAATCCCAGTAATAGCACGACCAATGTTACTATCTTATTGTTTAAGCCTTTGCTAAGACCTGAGGAGTCAGAGTCATAAACCATCTTAGATACAAAGGAGGTTTACGGAGTCCATCAAATTTTCAAATCTAGAAACAAACAGATCACTCTTAATAATAAAGGTCAGTCTTCCCAGGCCTCACAAACTGAGCAATGGGCAAATACTTCAACATCAAAAATTGAGGATTTGGTTACATGGGCGGGTGGGCATGACAATTGCACATCAATTAGGGAATACTTGTCATCTCAACTTTCTAGTCAACCTGACTTCTTCAATTAATGATTCATATCAGCTCAAAATAACTGCAAATTAAGCGGAGGTTGAAAGTGTCCTGCAAGGTGCAAGGATTCCAATATGTCCTATCTCTTTGTCTGGCTCCACTAATAGCAACTGGCCTCAGCCCGAATATGTAAAAACTCATACTCATAGCCCTGGAGACACTCAGCAACTAAATAGGATGATTAGGTCATTAGATTAAGATGGGAATAGCATAGGCCTTTTAGTATTGTACCCTGAATATGTATCCTAAGGCAAGAAAGACATATTGAATAGAGGAAACTTATTAAAACTATTTTCTGCTACCCCAAACTTAGTGGGCATAGTCTTCACTTATATTGATTTCATTCCAGGAGCAAAAGAGGAAATTAAAGAAATAATAAGGTTATGATTTTTTAATAAAAGCATTATACCCAGTATCCTAGCAGAAAAACAAATTTGAACAATGGCGCTTCATAATTGTTGAAACAGAGAGAGCCAAATTTCCATTGAGCTGTGAACCTTCAAGCCAGTCATAAAGAGATTACAGTGGTGCAAGTGCAGCCCCGTTGATGTCTTTAGTCTTACATGGAGCATTTAGGAGTTTGGAGAGTGCTTCTCACTCTAACTCACAGAACAATTTAGTAATGCATAAAGATATTTGGTCAGATAGAAGGGACTGCCTCTTTTTAAAAGCTACAGTAAATAATTAGGCATACTTACTGGGTGCTTTTTTTTCCTCATTCCTGATTCAAGTTTAAGTCAACAGACCACCATACTTTACTAATTGTTCATGGAATATCAGGGGCAATAACAAATTAGCCTCTTCTCCTGACTATCTTCAGCATGTATCAACTTTTAAAATTGTTTACCTACAAGAAACCTGGCAAATGATCCTAAATCCTTGGCCCAGTTTCACAGAGTTCCAATCTTTAGCTTTGAGATCAGACAAGGTTTGGCACCATTTGGATGTTTATACTCAGTTAGGATTAACTGCAACAACTCTGGTGGAATTCAATGGCAAGACAATTATAATAAAGCTTGAAATGCCTATGGGCCCAAATCTTCCTTATAATTATGTAGTGCTGGCGAAGATATATATAAATCCAAATGTGGCCAAGAAAAGGGCTATGATTGAGTTTCTAATTGATACCCTCCACCAACCTAAAATCTGTTTGGTATAAGCATGGGATTTCAACGCTAATTTGTTAACCCCGCTGAATGACCAGCAATGACCTGTCATCGAGAACCAGTGGGTATCCTTCAGATACCTCTACCTTCCCAGAAAGACGTTCTTAAACTAGTAGTATTACACTCACTACAGCTCTGAATGGCCTAGGTTTACGGTCATTGAATGGCAGAAGCATATGTGACCAACTGCGCCTAACAGGCACACACATTTCACATCAGAGGCTGGGCAGGCCCGATTATCTGTGGGTCACAACTCAGACCTATTTAGTAGACCGAAAACTTTAAAATTGACCATACGCTCAATAGAAATCATGCTATTTTGCCATGTTCTTATCCACAGAGGGTAGCCCCTTTGTGAAAAATAGCCGTTTGTGGCCAGCAATCAGAACTGGAAACAGATGGCTAAGGTGGGGATGGGGGACTAAATGACAGTAGGACGGAGAGGAGGAAAGTTATTTTATTTTCTCAAGAAAGGTAAACCAATATCTAATTGAAGTTTGGTCAGATTTCACCAGTAGTTTATAAAAATCGTTTGCCTTCCCCTTGTGAGGTCAGAAGGAACCTCACATTCATCTGTACTCCCCTCAACAAATATAAGGCCTCCTGATAAAAAAAATACTAAATAGGATAATAAGAGCACTAAACAAGGACAAAACTAATTTAGTCTTGAAAAATGAACTCAATGCTGCACGAAAGTCGTATTGTCACTGTTTGTATGATGAAAAACAGAAGTTGCAAGACAAGCAGTGGATTGCTGTCTTTAGAGAAATTAGATCTAACAACCATAAGTAGTTCTGGCTAATGGTCCATAAATTTTCACATGGCTGTTCAATAAGAGTTAATTGATATTTCTGCATCTCTATGGTCTGCCTACATTTCCACTTTATATGTTGATCCTTCTATTTCCCTGGGCGATTCAGTACATGTTTGTAAGGAAATGCCTCCTTGGCATGGTTACCCCCTAACTTTTTGCCTTTGCTGACGCTAAGTTATGATTTGAAAGTGTGCTGCAAGCCTGCTAACCAGGCCCCAGCACCAGCGTTCTTTCCCTTAACTGTACCTTTGTCTCTACAATTGGCACAACCCTGGCACCCAGGTAAGTCCCTTGTAACTGGTACCCCTGGAACCAAGGGCCCTGATGCCAGGGAAGGTCTCCAAGGGCTGCAGCATGTCTTATGCCACCCTAGGGACCCCTCACTCAGCACATGCACACTGCTTCACAGCTTGTGTGTGCTGGTGGGGAGAAAATGACTAAGTCGACATGGCACTCCCCTCAGGGTGCCATGCCCACAACCCACTGCCTGTGGCATAGGTAAGTCACCCCTCTAGCAGGCCTTACAGCCCTAAGGCAGGGTGCACTATACCCCTACAGTGTCTAAGCAAAACCTTTTAAGTGCAGGATAGCCATAAGAGTATATGGTCTGGGAGTTTGTCAAACACGAACTCCACAGTTCCATAATGGCTACACTGAAAACTGGGAAGTTTGGTATCAAACTTCTCAGCACAATAAAAGCACACTGATGCCAGTGTGCAATTTATTGAAAATACACCCAGAGGGCATCTTAGAGATGCCCCCTGAAAACATACCCGACTTCCAGTATAGGCTGACTAGTTTTTGCCAGCCTGCCACACACCAGACATGTTGCGGGCCACATGGGGAGAGTGCCTTTGTCACTCTGTGGCCAGGAACAAAGCCTGCACTGGGTGGAGGTGCTTCTCACCTCCCCCTGCAGGAACTGTAACACCTGGTGGTCAGCCTCAAGGGCTCACCCCTTTTGTTACAGCGCCCCAGGGCATCCCAGCTAGTGGAGATGCCCGCCCCTCCGGCCACTGCCCCGACTTTTGGCGGCAAGGCTGGAGGAGATAATGAGAAAAACAAGGAGGAGTCACCCACCAGTCAGGACAGCCCATAAGGTGTCCTGAGCTGAGGTGACCCCTGCCTTGAGAAATCCTCCATCTTGAGTTTGGAGGATTCCCCCAATGGGATTAGGGATGTGCCACCCTCAAGGACACTAGCCATTGGCTACTGCCCTCCCGGACCTAAACACCCCCTTAAATTCAGTATTTAGGGGCTCCCCAGATCCCAGGAAATCAGATTCTGCAACCTGAAGAAAGAAGAAGGACTGCTGACCTACAAGCCTGCAGAGAAGGAGGAAGACGACAACTGATTTGGCCCCAGCCCTACCGTCCTGTCTCCAACTTCAAAAACCTTCTCCAGCGATGCATCAGACAGGGACCAGCGACCTCTGAAGCCTCAGAGGACTGCCCTGGACTACAGGACCAAGAAACTCCTGTGAACAGCGGCCCTGTTCAAAACCAGCTACTTCTTTGCAACAAAGAACCAACTTCCAAGGACTTCACGTTTCCCGCCGGAAGGAACCGAACTTTGACGCAGGAGTGACCCCCAGGTGACTCTCTGCCTTGCCCAGGTGGTGGCTGTCCAGAGAAGCCCCCCCTGTGCCTGTCTGCACTGCTAGAGTGACCCCCGGGTCCCTCCATTGAAACCTATACAAAACCCAACGCCTGCTTTGCACACTGTACCTGGCCTCCCCTGTGCCGCTGAGGGTGTGTTTTGTGTGCCTACTTGTGTCCCTCCCCAGTGCTCTACAAAACCCCCCTGGTCTGCCCCCGAGGACGCAGGTACTTACCTGCTGGCAGACTGGAACTGGAGCACCCCTGTTCTCCATAGGCGCCTATGTGTTTTGGGCATTTCTTTGACCTCTGCACCTGACTGGCCCTGAGCTACTGGTGTGGTAACTTTGGGGTTGCCTGAACCCCCAACAGTGGGCTGCCTATGCCCCAGGACTGAGACTTGTAAGTGTTTTACTTACCTCCTAATCTAACCTTTACTTACCTCCTCCAGGAACTGTTGATTTTTGCACTTTGTCCACTTTGAAAATAGCTTATTGCCATTTTTACAAAGACTGTACATGATATTGTTTTCATTCAAAGTTCCTAAAGTATCTAAGTGAAGTACCTTACATTTAAAGTATTAACTGTAAATCTTGAACCTGTGGTTCTTAAAATAAACTAAGAAAATATTTTTTTCAATATAAAAACCTATTGGCCTGGAGGTAAGTCTTTGAGTGTGTGTACAACAAATGCTTAACACTACCCTCTGATACGCCTACTGCTCCACCACACTACCACAAAATAGAGCATTAGAATTATCTACTTTTGCCACTATCTTACCTCTAAGGGGAACCCTTGGACTCTGTGCACACTATTTCTTACTTTGAAATAGTATATACAGAGCCAACTTCCTACAATGTTCAATTATCAAACAGGGAAAATGCCCCCCTCCCAGCTCTGACTTTAATTACAGAGTAAATGATAGGTAACACATGGGTTAACATGTGCCCTGCTGCTGCTCCTGGGCCAAATGGACTTCCAGTCAGCATGTTTAAGACAGCAAGAGCAGAATGGACAAGTCATCTCATGCCACTTTTTAATGAATGCTTGACCAGGAGACAGGTACCAGAGAGTTGGAGGGGCTCTCTTTTAGTACCTAGTCATTGACCTGCTTGACGTGGAGGGAAAGTATTCAGCAAAAATCTTGATAAAGAACTTGGAGGGGGCAATTAACAACAAACATTTATCCAGCATTCAACCAGGCTTACAAAAGGACAATGGGATGGAGTTTAACTTGTTATGCCTAACACACTGATAGACTGCTCCACAAAACAAGGCTACACCCTCTATTCAGTGCATTCGTTGACTTTGCCATAGCTTTACATAAGATGGACAGAGAGCTGCTCTGGTCAAAATTAGCAGCCTGAAGCATTCCCCCCTCGCATGCTGACAGCCATCATAAGTCTTTTATTCAAATACAGGGGAAAACTTAAGAGTTTCCAGAAAATGGTGTACCTCTGTGAAGAGTTACACTGATGGGGGTCTGAAGCAGTGCTGTATACTGGCCCCTCTACTCTAATTTGTAGTTGGCACATTTGAACAGTGACCAGATAATGCATCAGGTCTACAAAGATCTTTGACCAGCCTGGTAATTTACTGCAAGTTAAATTATTTCAGCAGAAGTTATTAGTAGACATTGATGAGAGGGGATTCTTGAGTGTTTAAAGTGTTTGCACTTCAATTGTTCCCTACAGCTCTACTTCCTAGTTACAACTTAATAGAGCTTTAAAAGCATGGGAAATTGACTGTTTTTAAATTTATATTAGCTACTTACTTTAAACACACCTTGATTAAATGTTTTGTTTCAGCATGTTTAGCACTTGAATTGTAAATTGTTTTTGAAGTATCTGAATTGACTTCAACAGCTTCAGGGCGATCTTGATGAGCGAGGGTGCACCTTGGTGTCAATAGTATTTGCACCTTAACTGTTCCCATGATAGGAGGGCCGCATCTATAGTACCTAGCTGCAAATAAATCAAAATCTGTAAGATTGTAAACTGTACATCGTTTTCCTTGGTGTCCTTGCATTTTTTTTTATTTGCTCCTTAGCTTTCAATGAACTATAAAGAGATGGGGCCATGTTAACATTGCTCAACATTTGCACTGATGTATATTTCTTGCATTTGCTATTTTTTTAAGTTGATGATTTGCAATGTTGTTGATTAATTGTGCAAAAAAGAACTTTGTCCTCAGAGTTGATGGCTCACTGTCCAAAGGTAGACCCGGTGAGGGAACTTCAGGAGTCCCTGGCAGGCAGGGATTACCTGGCTCGGACAGACAATCGGAGCTTGGGGCTGAACCTTACTATTGAGCCCAGAACGGAATGAACACAGACGGAACTCCCTTAGCACTTAACCCTCCAAGTAGTGAAATCTAGCAGTCCAATCGTTTACTCAGGGAGCTGTAGTGATAGATACTCAGAAATCCATAAACTTAATATAACTGCTAATACATCACTGTTCAGCCAGTAGATCCATTTTAGAAAAAAGCAAAGTACTTTAATACTAGCACACACAATGGAAGATCTGCACATAATTAATAGAGGAGGTTTAATATGGATACTAGTGGGAAGCATTATCCACAGTAATTTGGGGACAGTCTTTAGTGATAAACTGTATTAGCAAATAGCCTCTCTGGGGTAGACAGAGTGTGGCCATAGCCACTTGTGTAATACACACTGCACACATGCATCCTGTGCACACACAAGAGATGTATAGACACACACAACATCCACGACCCACAATAAATGGATGAAGGACATAGCTGCATGGGACTGGTAGACCAAAAGTAGAGAATTACGGGCAAGGCATGTCTCCCTAGCAGACAAAAACTAAAAAGGTGGGCCTTGGTACAAAAATCCTCTCGCTTTAACCACGGTTAGCCTTCTACAGCTTTGAGAGTAGACAGCAGTCATAACTAATGTGTATGTGTGTGTGTATATATATATATATATACATATATATATATATATATATAAACACAACCTTACTTTTTAATAAGGCAACCGGCACTCCGTGAATGTGCAGATCTAAGGTTTAATACAAACAAACAGGAATGCGTTTCGGCGTCTCCGCCTTTCTCAACCTGTGTGGGCCGCCATTTTTGCCCCATTTATATACAAGTGCATTTCTTAAAGCAACATAGTAACAAAAATACTGATAGTTAAGCATATAATATTTACAACATCCATCATTTCGCCTAATTGCAAAAACATATATAAATGCAAATATAAATGCCTATGAATTTTACCTCCTATTTTACATGTTTTGTCTATGAAAACCTTGTTCTTATACGAAAACAAATCTAATCTAAGTAATAAATAAAAACAAATAGGTGAACAAAGATAACAAAAAGAAAATGAATTGAAACTCTCATTCTTGTTATTAACTGAGCATATTTCAAAGATTAATTGCATACCTGAATCAACGATTTACCAAAAACAAAAACAAAGCTGTACTATACTATATAACCATGGAAAAATCTTAGAAAAATCTTTGAACATGTTGGAAACTCATAAATACTGCAACGACCATGATATAACACAATAGCAATGGCTATATACTTAAACCTATAGAATGTTATGGTACCATTGTTTTCACAACAGTGAAGAGAATATTTATTTTTATGAAAAGGTACAATATGTCTCATGAAGAAAAAATGTGTCAACAGACAGAACATGTGACTAAATAAGCCTGAATGAAAGAATATACCGAATAAGGAACCCACTTAATTCAAACGAATATATAATTCTTCACTGGAATTTAATCCTACTGGTTCTCTAGAATCAAGTGTCAAAATATATCTGGATTCCAACTTTCTCAGGTTTTTCTCCCTGTCCCCTCCACGTACATCTTTTTTTATTCCGTCAATTACACTATATTTGATACTTTCCATTCATCCTGCATGAAACTCATGTACATGTCTAGCAACAGGGTATGAATCATCAGACACGAGAAGCCGTATAATATTGTTGGGGAAACACGAACTTTTTAGTTATCACGAACTGAGCGCAGCATAATTATTTTTCAATATAAACAAAGTACTGTTTTCAGACGGACTTTAAAGCATATTTAACCATGGAATAGTGTGTAGATTGGAGTACGGACTGGTGGTGTTCACAAGGAATTGGCAACATTATATCAAGGCGCACATTGACAATAGACTTTCTAAAGATATGAGAAGTCACAAAAAGACTTTTTGGAAAACGCGAATGTTTTAGTCATTACGAATTGAGCGTGGCATGTTTGTTTTCAATAAAAACCCACATTAAGATGAGAGAAGCCGCATAATATTTTTTGCCTAATTCGAAGATTTTTGTCATCATGAACTCAGTGTGATGCGCCTTTGTGCATAAAAGCGATGTACATTTTTGAGATCAACATTAGAGTATAAGTAATTTATTGGAGGATCGAAAGGCATTTTCTGGATAAGACATTCATATTGCAAACAAACATTACATACACATATATAATAATGGCTCACAAAACTACAAATGTCTATGAAAACAGAAAATTAAGAGCAGAATGAGCCTTTGCTAAATGTACTAACAATGGGAAAGACCAATCAACCAGGGGGGACTCCCCAGCAGCAAGCACAGACATCTATGGGGCATTTAAAGAACTAGAAAAATTTAAAAAGAAAGAACTAAGCAAATGGTGGGAATGTGAGTCTCTTAATAAGTACTTGGAAGTGGATAGAGTACCCAGGGGGCTAAGAATTTTTATTATGCCTAATTATGATGACTCAAATCCTGATCTTTAAAAGGAATGGGCAGCTCACAATGCTGCAAGCTCTGCAGGAATGATGAGAATATTAATCAAGTATGCACAAATAGAGAAAGAGACAGTTATAGAACAAATAAATAGTGTAACTAAGCGAATTGAAGCTTTTTCTGACAAAAAGTTAGTTGAATCTTTGAGTAATGCCATGGAAGAGCGATTGATTAAGATCGAGGAAGAGATAATTTCCAAGAAATCACGGAAATTCAACAGAGACGCATTTGATTATGAGACGGGACAAATTTACACATTTGAGAGGAAATTTGATTATTGGAGACAATTGAAAGTGAAGGAATCAGCAAGCCAAATCCAAAGCACTGTACGGAGGACATCCAATGTAGGCATGAGTGAGAGTTCTGATACAGATTTTGAAGAAACATCAAGAACAAAGTCACACACCACATTACAAGAAGAGTTCGATTTTTTAAGGAAGGATCGGAGAACAAATCACAGACCATGGCGAGGAGGAACTCGAATAAGAGAAAGAGGCAGAGGCAGAAAAGACGAGGGGGCAAAAGAAAACCACAGCGACGAGGGAAGCAAGATGACTCGCAGCAGCAAACGGTACTAACGGACAATAAAACTGTGGTCAATCTATCAGACATCCAATTGGACCAGGAGGACAAAGTTAATTTATCGTTAGGCCTGTCGTACTGCCAACCCAGTGATTTTGATTATGTGCAAAGCCGTATAGACTTGTTTCTGTTTATACGTAAATTAAAATTGTTAAAAATCCATCAAGCAAAGTGTAAAAAAGTAACAACACAAGGGGAGTGTACAGAAGAAATCAGTTATAACACACAAAGACTAATCAGTCATAATCTAACAATTGAGGATGTTTCACTAATGAGAGAACTTTGGGAATTGGAAGATAGCACAATGGGTGAAATTAATGAAGAACAGATGATAGACAGATTGGAATCAGAAGGAGTCTGTCTTAATAAAGATGGAGCATCAGGTCTGAAACCAAAGTCAAAAACTGTCCGATCACCCAGTGGAGACATGATTGACCAATTTCCAGAAACTGTGATCAAAGAATTGAAAATTTTGAGAGCCAGAACTTGGAGTGCATTGAACAACAAAAAGGGTGGATACTATAAAACATTAGATAAACTTTCCAACAACCCAGACATTGTAGTAAGAGGCTCCGATAAAGGAGGGAATATAGTGATCTGGTCAACAAAACAATACATGGATGAAGCATACAAACAATTGAATGACAACAAATGTTATAGAAGGATTGACCTTGATCACGTTGAGAGTGTTAAAATACAATTTGATTTAGAATTGATACAATGGCGTGATAAAGGTCTCATCAGTCAACAAGAGTACAGTTTTCTGAAAGTAGACTTTCCCAAGTTACCTGTATTTTACCTGATACCAAAGATCCACAAAGATGTACACAAACCCCCTGGGCGACCTATAGTGTCCATTAAAGGAAGTTTGTTTGAAACAGTATCACAATACATAGACAAGTTTTTACAGCCACTAGTTAGAAACCTATCTTCCTATCTGCAAGATAGTGGTGATTTTCTGAGGAGGATTTTTGATGTTGGCTGGGACAATCAATACTTGTTGATGACACTTGATGTTACAGCATTATATACAAGTATCCCACATGAATTGGGAATCCAGGCAGTAGAATATTTTTTGAAAATGAGATCAATCAGTTTTTACCACCATAGTAAAATGCTGAGCCAAATGATAAGATGGTGTTTACAACATAACATGTTTTTCTTCAATAATGAGATATTTGAGCAGGCATGCGGCACAGCAATGGGAACATGCTTTGCTCCAAGTTATGCCAACTTATTCATGGGGTGGTGGGAAGAACAGATACTTAACAACTTCCCGCTAGATAAATGTAATGATAACATCGTTCTGTGGCTCAGATATATCGATGATATTTTCATAATTTGGAAGGGTGATCGAGGTACTGCTAGCAATTTTATCAAAGAAATAAACATCAATCATTGTAATTTGAAATTCACTGGGAAAATTGACAAGCATGAGATTGAATTCTTAGACAGAGTATTCATTGAAAATAACAAAATTGAGACAACATTGTTTAGGAAAGCCACAGCAGGGAACAGCATCCTGCATGCTAAAAGTCACCATCCTCAACCTCTGAAGAATAACATTCCTTTTGGAGAATTTTTGAGAGCCAAGAGAATTTGCAGTAAAGAAAGTGATTATTTAAAAGTACAAGACAACATGATTGACAGATTAAAACAGAGAGGATACTCCAGTGAGTTATTACAACACAGTGCAGCTAGAGTTAAATCCCGGTCCAGAGATCAGTTGTTATTTGCTTCAGAACAAAGCAGTAAAGGTGGAAAGAAAAATAGCAATACACATGATGATACTGCCAATGTTAGATACATAACCACTTTTAATAGGGCTCATGAATCCATCAGAAAGATTTTACAGAAACATTGGCACATGCTAAAAAGTGATCCTGTGATAGGCACAAACTTGAAAAATAGGCCCACAATAACATACAGAAAAGGGACGTCAATGAGAAATGTCCTTGTGAAAAGCGATGTGAGACAGGGGAAGACCTGCAAAGTAGTTGGCTTCAATCGCAAAATGAATTTTTTAAATGTGCCAAATGTAAAGCATGTAAAAATGGTGAAAACATTAAGAGTATTAAGCAAGGAGACAGAACTATTCACACCATAAAAGGCAGATACGACTGCAGGAGTGAATATGTCATCTACATTTTAAAATGCGGTTGTCCCAAGATATATGTTGGTAGTACTAAACTCCAAGTGCACAAAAGAATACTCCAACATTTTAGGGCGATAACCAACAAAGATGATTCATACCCTGTTGCTAGACATGTACATGAGTTTCATGCAGGACGAATGGAAAGTATCAAATATAGTGTAATTGACGGAATAAAAAAAAATGGAGGGGACAGGGAGAAAAACCTGAGAAAGTTGGAATCCAGATATATTTTGACACTTGATTCTAGAGAACCAGTAGGATTAAATTCCAGTGAAGAATTATATATTCATTTGAATTAAGTGGGTTCCTTATTCGGTATATTCTTTCATTCAGGCTTATTTAGTCACACGTTCTGTCTGTTGACACATTTTTTCTTCATGAGACATATTGTACCTTTTCATAAAAATAAATATTCTCTTCACTGTTGTGAAAAGAATGGTACCATAACATTCCATAGGTTTAAGTATATAGCCATTGCTATTGTGTTATATCATGGTCGTTGCAGTATTTATATGAGTTTCCAACATGTTCAAAGATTTTTCTAAGATTTTTCCATGGTTATATAGTATAGTACAGCTTTGTTTTTGGTAAATCGTTGATTCAGGTATGCAATTAATCTTTGAAATATGCTCAGTTAATAACAAGAATGAGAGTTTCAATTCATTTTCTTTTTGTTATCTTTGTTCACATATTTGTTTTTATTTATTACTTAGATTAGATTTGTTTTCGTATAAGAACAAGGTTTTCATAGACAAAACATGTAAAATAGGAGGTAAAATTCATAGGCATTTATATATGCATTTATATATGTTTTTGCAATTAGGCGAAATGATGGATGTTGTAAATATTATATGCTTAACTATCAGTATTTTTGTTACTATGTTGCTTTAAGAAATGCACTTGTATATAAATGGGGCAAAAATGGCGGCCCACACAGGTTGAGAAAGGCGGAGACGCCGAAACACGTTCCTGTTTGTTTGTATTAAACCTTAGATCTGCACATTCACGGAGTGCCGGTTGCCTTATTAAAAAATAAGGTTGTGTTTGTATGTCAGACGTGGTGGCGCGCATCTTATCCAGGCACCATTGGCGATTAGGAGCGGCAAGGGAATTGCCGAAGTTAAGTGTTTCTATATATATATATATATATATATATATATATATATATATATATATATATAAATAGGACACATAGGGTGTGCGCTCAAGACCACACAGCCCCACAATGGGTCTCAATCCTTCTAGGAAAAATGATTCCAGCGCACACATGATCATCATGTTTGGTAAGGTCAAAAACTCTCAGTCTGCCTGGGAGAGCTCGAGGTAGGGGCACACGTCCTCCAGAGCCATATAAGGCAACTTTACCATTTCAAAAGCTGCCAAGTGGGGTTGGAAAAAGTCAGGGAACCAATAGCAGGGAATATACTGATGTGCCAGACACTCTGTCAGGGCCAACTCACCCCATCGAGAAGTAGTGGAGTTCTGGGCAGCTACATCTGTGGATTGGCACTACCATCTGCATGGGAGCCACAAAGGACAGGGGGCGCTGCATGCAGTGTACCCCCTGACAAATGTTTAAATATGTGATGATTGTTTGCATGACCATAGGCGGTCATCCTGGTACTATCATACTTTCAATGGTACTCTGAAACTTTGAATGTCATTTTTTGAGTGATATGCAGGCACTTTTTGTGATGCGCTGACAAATTCATGTTATGCCAATATGTGTGATTTAATACAGGAAGCAGGAGCATGCACAGTAAATGCCCCCTACCTTCAACACTGGTAGTGTTATACAGCCACAGAATATGCAGCCATTTTGACTTCAAGAAAACTGCATGCCGGAAAATCAAATGCTTATCTCAAAATATTGCAGCTGCACATAGACTGCTCACAAGGAATCAGATACACCACATCTGCAGTTAATGGGAGTAAAAATGTTGGCACAATGGAGCTACTATAAATGAGGCTACTAGTAATGGAAGAGAACCAATTGAGGCCCGAGATGTCCCTTTTTCTAGCACCTTTAATGGTATGGGGCCAATACAGTTATAGACTATGCGCTTTTTCCAGTGCGTTATTCCGGATGATTCAGGAGTTTGTCACCCATGGGCTTGCCATGAGTGGCCATTACCTTTATTTGCCCTAGAATCCAATAAAAGAGGAAAGGCCCCCGATCCAGACTCCATTCCAGTAGACCTTTAAAAGGCCAATATCCCCCTGTGGGCTTCATTTTTAACCCTAGTGTTGCGAGCATGTGCCAATTCTGGGTTCTTAACTACTTGGTCAGAATCCCTCATAGTTCCAGTCTATAAGAAGGGGGACCATCTTAATCTGCTGGTTACCGCCCAATATCCCTATTGGATTCTTTGGTGAAGGTTGCAGGACGTGTGCTTTTGAACAGATTAGAAGATTGGGCAGAGTCACAGAAGATTTTATCTGAGCTTTCAGTATGGCTTTCGACCTAGCATTGGCACGGTTGAACAGGGTTTAAACCTGGCCCTCATTGTAGGGAAATATGGGAAGATTAAAAATGCCAACCTTTATTTGGCCTTTGTAGATCTATCATCAGCGTGGTTCACAGTGAATTACGGCGTATACTGGTGGAAATTGGAGTGCCCCCCCCACCACTGATTTCTTGAGGCATTTGTATTCCGATGATACAGCCATGGTAAGATATGGGATTATGGGAGAGCGCTCACATAAATTCCGCATAGAGAAGGGTGTCGGGCAAGGTTCTGTCTTAACACTCTTTCTATTTACTCTATATATTTATAACTTAGGACAAGTTCTGACAAAGCAATATATTGATGTCCCTTTTGTGGGGGCGCTGCCCTATCCCGGCCCTTCTCTATGTGGACGTCGCTCTGCTAACGGCCTTACCCCTATTGGCTTTCAGTGTTTGCTGGATGCGTTTGCAAAGTTCATGCGTAACTTGAGGCTTTCTATTACCAAGGGGGAAACCTTTGTTATGAAGCGTGGCAAAATACCTGTAAAATGTAGCAATCCATCTCCTGAAGGTACTCGTATTGAGTTTACCAAAACCTTCACTTACCTAGGCATAATGATTGATCAAACGGGTAGCTGGAAGTCGGCTGTACATACTAGGAAGTTCCACTATAGCAAATCGACCATGGCACTTTGCGACATCGCCAGAAAGCTGGGCAGGAAACCTGTGAAGGAGTAACTGTCCATGTATACTACGAAATGTGTGTCCACAGCCACCTATGGTGCGGGTGTATGGGTCAATCCAATTGCCAACAGCTGCAAGTTAGAAAATTTATTTTTACAGTTTGTCCTTGCAGTCCTGGACAGTTGTTCTTCCTACGTGTGTCATGCTGAGTTGGGGCTTCCGTTTCTTACAGACTTGGTGACAATCCAACCTATCTTACTATGGCCTAAGATTTGATTTACTGAGTAAGCTGTTTTAAACAGGGATATTGTTAAAGACTGCTTAAAGCTAGAAGCTGCCTCCCAGTTTCCCTGGCTAAGATATGTAAAAAGGTTTGTGACTGATTTGGCTCATGTAGAATATTTTGACCAGCCAGTACTTTTAATGTCTAAATACAAAGCAACTCAGAGCAGACTGTCTGGCTTTGTGCGATGATCAAAGGCGAACTTGTGAACTGATGAAGCCCACTTTTTGTAGGCATGTAACAACCCTGATTTTGCCTGATTTGCAACCTTACCTATTATTTTTATGCAACAATCAGCACACAAATGTATATTACCCCGTTGTAAGTTAGATATAGTCCATCGCCTAATTAGTTTTCTGTTAACTAATGACTGGTCTAGAAATTTAAGCAAATACCCCTGCGAACATCTCTGACTGGAGTACGATGCATTGTGTTTTGTTCTGTACATTTTATAAGGATTTTAGGAAGCTCTGGATTTTACCAATTTTAAAGTCCCATGGCTTCAGACAATGTCGCCCGCCTATTTATTCCTACAGTTTTTATTAGACATATATGTTTGTTGTATGGCCCCGTTTTTATGGGCTGTGCTCAAACATAGAAATCTATTGATGACTTTTTAACCTGTAATGTATTTTAATCTTTTTTATATTGCTGTATATGCCTTAGTATGCGATGAACGATTATTTGTATATATGACTTTGCGATGTACGGCTTTTATGATTTTACTATTTGAAATCGAATAAAGCTTTATGAATGTGAATTGCCATGGTTGGTTGTGGTTCCACTAGTATGAGAGTAGCAACATAGAATCCTATTGATGTAGAATTTAATGGCAGTATTAAAATGATGCACACAATTCTGTGTGAGTAAAAGGGCAATTGTTCTTCATATAAAAATGAGTTGAACAACACATAGAAGTTAAGAGTGCAGTAACTATGTACATCCTGCCAATCCTCATAAGGTAAAAGCCAAAAAAACTTAAAACCTCAACGCTGAAAACAGCAAATGTTTTTAATGCAAGAGTAGGGTCTGCCTCACGAAAGTGATAAGAGTAAACTCAGAGACCAGCTAATCCTGAATGCGGGTAGACTAAGACATCAGGTTATAAAATGATCCAAGAGAAGCACAATTCGAACAGTGTGTTGTGTAACTATGTAAACTCGTAGACAGTGCTTGGATCAAACACTTGAGGAATAAGGGGAAAGACCGAGCAGGAGCGAAGAATATGTAACCAGAAATTGAAAAGAAGGAGCTGCAGCAAATGGGGAGAAGTAATTGGCTGGAAGCATATAAGTAAGAAAATGTCATTTCTATGTATGCATGTGTATGAGATATGTACATGGTAAAAGACAAGCAAAAAGCCAACGAGTGAAAGGAGATGAGCTGGATGTAGGATACACGGAAGAAAGTAAAGGGAATCCTAAACAGTGGTTAAATCAAACCATTTATGTCAACGACTAGGAACAGAGGCAATCTCTTTAATTTGATGCTCCGAGCCCTAACCAAAGACATTATCAACGAAGCATTATGATGTCACAGCGTGGATAACACTGGCAGTGATCCATCCTCCTCTTATTTTGTTTGCAAAACTGCAAAGAAAACAAGCATTTGCAATGCAACGGGTCTCACATTTGCTCGTGTTAGAGCTAATAGCGTTGGCAACTTCTAACCGGACTTTTCTTGCCGCATAAACAATGGTAATGCTGTCCCGATGTGGGGCACTAAGCGTGATAATCATGTTTGGCGTGGAGTCTCTACATACATGCAGATCTATATATAAGCTGAAAGAAAAAAAACAGCGCGATCGCGCTGCTATAGTTCACTCGTAATGAAACCTATCGGCAAAAGTGCAATTATGTACGTAACCAGAAAAAGTGCAATTAACTGTGTAATAGGGTCGATATTATGCAAAGCATTCAACTTCTGCCAGACGAGATCACGCTGCGAAAATAGAGAAAAAGTAGTCCACGAACCGGATGGAAAACAGCGAGCCCCGTATGTTTTCTGTACTTGGTTGATGCGCTCGAGGAGGGCTAACCACCGGAAAAGGCATGACGTGTGCGTGCCTTCCACTAATGAAATCAAGCAGATTCTAACAGGCAAGCCCACAAACCGTAGAAAGACACTGACGTGACGTGGACGGGGCTCCGAGCCCTTTTTAATTCCTAAAGCGTCTCGCTAGCGAAACGCATGCGTAAGCGCATGCGACGCAGGCTCGACCCTAAAAACCCAGGAAAGGTCAACAAATCAGCTTAGGAAAACAATATTCCAAGAAGCAGTCCCAACAATTCAGTAATGGAACAGACATATGATACTTTCTGTCTCCTGGTCTTTAAAGATGTCAAAATTCCTATTTTGGTCCTGCGCAGTGAAGTAAGTGATTGATGCGGCAACGCCTTTTCCTTGCAATAAAATGTTTAAAGCATGTGGCCATGAAAGACAAAAATTTTGCACCTCAGTCAGCCAAGTTGGCAAGCTGGGATTCAAAAGGCGTGGTGATTCATGGTGGCCATCTGGAAGGGGACCTCTGCGAACTTCATTATCTGTTTGTTTGGCGTTTTGTGTACTGCTGTCAAACACCACTTTAAGGTCGTCATCAGATGTAATCACAATGGGGACAAAAAACACTTCCCGACGACAACTAGGTGGGCGTCTTTTGCACTCCGACTCTTACTTTGCTTATCATTTGCTCTTTTTTTAAAAATATACTCCTCTTTAGTGGCTGTAATATTACTGTGTTCTTTTGTCTTGGAGGATCGGGATTACTTTTATAGGTCTTAAAGGGGGCCATAAAGGACCAGAGAAAAAAAACAGTTCTCTTCTCACTGTTCTGCATCTGTCACCAAAAAAGGAATTCTAGAATGCTGTTTTGCATGATGTGTGCAGGTTGTGAGATGTATTTTTAAATCCGTATCAGCTGGCCCTTTTAGTGGGCTCTTATCTCTTAGCTTTTTCCTTTCCAAAATGTTTTTTTTGATCCTGCAGGTTCTTGGAGGCCGAATATGCGTGGGTCTATGCCTCATCTGCATCATAGCCATGTTTGTATTTTGCAATAGGATGATAGGTCGTGTTTAGGTATACTGCTCTTGTCCCTCTTTCACCCTTCCCTTTTCTGTCTTTTGTGCCAATTCTAGGAGATATGTAACACGCCCGGACTCAACAGTCTTAGGCCATAGTGCAGTTACCAGTTCAGAACATACGTCTGGACTCCCTGTTCCTTGGCCCAGGAATATTCAAGA
Organism: Pleurodeles waltl; assembly: GCF_031143425.1. Classification (NCBI taxonomy): domain Eukaryota; kingdom Metazoa; phylum Chordata; class Amphibia; order Caudata; family Salamandridae; genus Pleurodeles; species Pleurodeles waltl. Next base: position 527,561,295 of record NC_090451.1, on the reverse strand, counting down.
AGGTACCTCAGGTGGAAAATGGGAGAGAAAACGTTTCCAGCTATCGAATGACATCTAGGAAAAGGCTTAAGTATGTAATATGCAGAAGTTAATATTCATTATAAGAAATGTTTTAAGAGTTGCATGTAGAGAGAATTTACAGGGGTTCACACAAGGAAGAATATCAAGGAGGGCGTTGAAGGCTTACAATTGCATAATTCAAATAAATGTTTTCAGAACTTCTGGATTTTAATGAGATTTTTTTGTAACTGTTTTTATTAGTTTTTGAATAACAGAAACCTTATACATACAGTGCAAGTCATCGGCATCGCTTACAATATTTTGTCATAAGCAGGTATTGTACAGAGGCCAATCCGCGTATATAAAACACCAAATAACAGCATCCTGTTCCTTGAGAGACCTAGCTACAGAGTCCGGAGCATTTCCCAGTCATTAACCCTGTTCAAACTGTCAATCCTCATAACATTTAAGGCACTCCTGGAGTCTGCATTTCACCTACAGTTGGTCCAACAACAGGGATCAAGTTGGGTCCCGCCCAACCATTTTCCCTCCCCTTCAGAGCTCTCCCCTGTTGTCGAAATGTCCTCTTCAGGGAACCTTCCCAATAAGTAAGCCCAAAGCTAGGCAGCTGCGGTCGCACCCTCATCGGTATGTGATATTCTCATGTGGGACTCCTCGGCTGCCCCCCATTCCAAATGTCTCTGAGCTATTCTGTAAACAGTGGTGTCCTTGTGTTCATCCAACCTATGGCTACTCTCCCCTGAGCAGTAATAAAGCAAGCTGGGTCATTCTACAGTGAACCCTATGCCCTCTGGGGCATTCCATCACACCCAGAAAACAGACAAGTGGTGCAAGTGGGACATGCATTTCTATGGCTAACGTGATATGTTCCACCCAATAGACCTGGACTGGGGAGCAGCTCCACACCATGTGCAAGAAATTAGCGTCGGCCGCACCGCATCGTGGGCAGGTGGCCTGCCTAGCGGGATCTATTTTTATTTAGTCGCTGTGGGGTGACATGTGCACGATGTAGATAGTGAAAATGTAGAAGTTTGAACCTATTATTACAGGATACTTTACGGACCAAACCCAATGCTTTCTCCCATTCTGCATCTGAGATAGGTACACCCAGATCCCTCTCCCACATGCTCAGTGCGGGGTTTCAGCATGGTGCCACATCAGATCAAACGGCTTTGTAAAAGAGAGTAATTTCGTGTCTTCCCTCTCCCCAGTCCATGAGCCCCTCCAGGACCGCAGAGGTTCTGGGAGCCGCGGGGAACCCCACCCAAATCTCTCTCGCCACAATCTCCAACTTAGCATAATGTAAAAAATGGTGAGGACCTATCCTAAAGGTGTCTTGTGCTTCCTGGAAGGTAGTAAAGGTGTCCTCTGGGTACAAGGCCCCAGCCTCCATACATTCTCCCTCTTGCCGCTGCGCCATGGACATAATAGTCTATATTCCGAAAAAGCTTCAAATCCCATATATTGTGTCCTACTAAAGGGAGCTGGTTGTATGACCCTATGTACCACCTTCCTCCAGATACTAGTCATGTGCGTGACCAAGTATGGTACCGGGATCTCAGACCTACCTCCCTGCATCAGCAACTGGAGCAGTGTGTTTTCGCCAACAGAAGCTTTTCCCAGTTGTCCAATGGGGCAAATCATCTAGCAGCATGCTGCAAGTGCGCAGCATAATAGTAGAAGTGTTTATTCGGGACTGCCAGAACCACCTACATGAGATTTACTGGGGTTACAGATTACAAAATAACTAATTGCGGGGCATCTAACAAGTAATCCCTTCACAACCAACGTGAATTTGACTTGGACACACACATTTATTTATCTATTTAAATCGTCCTTGCAGACACACCTCTTTTAAATAGGCACCAGTTGAGGAAGACCTGGCTTAAGTATTTGTCTGAACTACTTGATACGCACCTTAGCACATCACTCTCTTCGGCACCTTTATGTTCTTCCCGGCTTTCCCATTCCATAGATAGGACCGAGCCAAAGCCAACCTTGGGCTCCCCAGGTGGATATCTGTAAATACAGAGATATTAATACCAGTGATATTCTACTTGTCACACCAAGATTCCTCAATAATTCAACACAATTATATATTTACAATTTAGGCAATGTCACGCAGTTTTTAGGAGGCTGAATTGGAACAATTACATGAGTCGATTCAGAATCATATGCTGAGTGGTTCTTCAGCAGTGCACTTATGGCTCTGATTCTGGACTTTCACATTTGAAAATTGAAATGAGAAGGTGTATGCCTAAAGTGGTACAATCTATGATTTAGATGACCCTGGGGTCCACTTTGTGTCTTACAGACATTGAAAAGCATTTATGGCGAACCTGATGGGTTTGTACTATTAAAGGTTACAAGGCTGCAATCAGTTTTCAAGCACATTAGCATAATTTATTTTTATTTGTATATATAATTATTGATTTTAATAGTAACAACAGCTGTAAACATAACCCCCCCCACCACTCCCAGAAAAATACACAACCCTGACATGCTGTCATAACATTTTAAGTCACCTATGTTACATGATGCTTTGCATATACCGTGCAGCTATATCACATGTTTAAGTTTATATAAGTTTAACGTTTACACATTCTTTACATTTCTACACATTTCATCTTGGCTCCACATCATCACCCTCCTTGGTTTCTCCTTAGATAAAATTTATTTCCACCAATTCCCATTCCTTTGTTCCCTGGGGTTCTTTCTACACGTCAACTTTTGTCTCATCCCACAATCAGCAGTTCTTTTTCCCCCACTGAGTTTTTTGCTGATAGCCGACCCCAGATCCAGCACACTGCTAAACATTTCTTTGCCGCAGCCAGACCCAGTTTGATGACCTTGGACATGGATTAAACATACTTTGCCCTAGGCACGAGTCCTAGAAAACACAGCCGTGCCATTGTTTGAAATGCCACACCTGTCAAGCTGCTGAATTTTGCAACCACCTCCGTCCAAAAATTCAGTATTACTGGACATTCCCATGAGATGTGTCTGTATGTACCTACTGCCCTTTTACATTTGGGGCACTGTTCTGCAGCATCCGGATTCATCTTGTGCAACTGCTGTGGTGTTACATATACTGTGTGGATTCAATTATAATTTATAAGCTTCAGCCTTTGTCCTCAACCAAACCCCTGTCCCATTGTGTCTTGAGCGTGGCTAACTTCGTTCCAGTCTTTGGCAGGATCAGCTTATTGAGTCTTGAGATGAGCTTACCCTCTCCCTGTATCTCTACCACTGCAAGGTTGACAGGATGCACATCGGGCTCTATTGGGAAAAGTCCAGCTACAGCTTCGTACAGCCTCTGCAACCCCACATAAACCACAAAATATTTATTTGCAACCTGCCATTTATTGCAGAAGGTAGCAAATCTCAGCAATCGCCCAAACACTGCTGAGAACCTTCCCCGTCATTAATCTGCACAAATCTCAGAACACACAGGCACAGCGATGTACGCCATGGAATCAGTTGCAGCAAATATATATGGTCACACTTCGCTACTCTATTAGCAGTCCCCCACATCTTGAGTATCGTTCTGAGATGTGCCGGCAAGTCCACATATCACTTCCAGGGTAATACAAGGGAGATCCAACAATCTAGTGGGCTTCACAACCTGCTGCAGTAACCCAGTCACTGGATCTCTTGCTCCATAGTATAAAATCAGGTGACCACAGTAGGAAAATGGCTCCCTGTTGCAGTTACCCCCCACTTTTTGCCTGATACTGATGCTGACTTGACTGAGAAGTGTGCTGGGACCCTGCTAACCAGGCCCCAGCACCAGTGTTATTTCACTTAAAATGTACCATTGTTTCCACAATTGGCACACCCCTGGCACACAGATAAGTCCCTTGTTAAAGGTACCAGTGGTACCAAGGGCCCTGTGACCAAGGAAGGTCCCTAAGGGCTGCAGCATATGTTGTGCCACCATAAGGGTCCCCTCACCTTACACATGCACACTGCCATTGTAGATTGTGTGTGTTGGTGGGGAGAAGGCAAAGTCGACATGGCATCCCCCTCAGGATGCCATGCCCATAAAATACTACCTGTTGCTTAGGTAAGTCACCCCTCTAGCAGGCCTTACAGCCTTAAGGCAGGGTGCACTACACCACAGGTGAGGGCGTAGCTGCATGAGCAATATGCCCCTACAGTGTCTAAGTCTATTCTTAGACATTGTAAGTACAGTGTGGCCATATTAAGTATAATGGTCTGGGAGTTTGTAAAAAACAAACTCCACAGCTCCATAATGGCTACACTGAATACTGAGAATTTTGGTATCAAACTTCTCCGAATAATAAACCCACACTGATGCCAGTGTTGGATTTATCAGAAAATGCGCACAGAGGGCAGCTTAGAGATGCCCCCTGTATTTTACCCAATCCTTCAGTGCAGGACTGACTGGTCTGTGCCAGCCTGCTGCTGAGAGATGAGTTTCTGCCCCCCCCCGGGGTGAGAGCCTTTGTGCTCTCTGAGGACAGAAACAAAGCCTGCACTGGGTGGAGGTGCTTAACACCTCCCCCATGCAGGAACTGCAACACCTAGCAGTGAGCCTCAAAGGCTCAGGCTTCATGTTACAATGCCCCAGGGCACTTCAGCCTAGTGGAGATGCCCGCCCCCTGGACAAAGCCCCCACTTTTGGCGGCAAGTCCAGTGGAGATAATGAGAAAAACAAGGAGTTGTCACCCACCAGTCAGGACAGCCCCTAAGGTGCCCTGAGCTGAGGGGACCCCTGCCTTTAGAAATTCTCCATCTTGGTTTTGGAGGATTCGCCCAATAGGAATAGGGATGTGCCCCCCTCCCTTCAGGGAGGAGGCACAAGGAGGGTGTTGCCACCCTCAAGGACAGTAGCCATTGGCTACTGCCCCCCAGACCTAAACACACCCCTAACTTTAGTATTTAGGGGCACCCCAGAACCCAGGAAATCAGATTCCTGCGACCTGAAGAAACAAGAAGGACTGCTGACCTACAAGCCTGCAGAGAAAGAGGAAGACGACAACTGCTTTGGCCTCAGCCCTACCGGCCTGTCTCCAACTTCGAAAACCTGCAACCAGCGACGCATCCGACAGGGACCAGCAACCTCTGAAGCCTCAGAGGACTGCCCTGGACTAAAGGACCAAGAAACTCCTGTGAACAGCGGCCCTGTTCAAAACCAGCTACTTCTTTGCAACAAGGAAGCAACTTTCAAAGACTGCACTTTTCCCACTGGAAGCGTGAGACTTCTCACTCTGCACCCGAAGCCTCGAGATTTAGAGAACCAACACCTCAGGGAGGATTCCCCGGCGACTGCGAGCCCGTGAGTAACCAGAGACGACCCCCCTGAACCCCCACAGCGATGCCTGCAGAGAGAATCCAGAGGCTCCCCCTGACCGCGACTGCCTGTAACAAGGGACCCGACGCCTGGAACCAGCACTGCACCCGCAGCCTCCAGTACCTGAAGGAACCGAACCTCAGCGCAGGAGTGACCCCAAGGCGACACTCTGCCTTGCCCAGGTGGTGGCTGTCCCGAGAAGCCCCCCCTGTGCCTGCCTGCACCGCTAGAGTGACCCCCCAGGTCCCTCCATTGTTTCCTACCTAAAACCCGATGCCTACTTTGCACACTGCACCCAGCCACCCCTGGTCCGCTGAGGGTGTGTTTTGTGTGCCTACTTGTGTCCCCCCCAGTGCTCTACAAAGCCCCCTGGTCTGCTCCCCCCTCCCCCCCAAGGACGCAGGTACTTACCTGCTGGCAGACTGGAACCGGAGCACACCTGTTCTCCATAGGCACCTGTGTGTTTTGGGCACCTCTTTGACCTCTGCACCTGACCGGCCCTGAGCTGCTGGTGTAGTAACTTTAAGGGTTGCCTTGAACCCCCAACGGTGGGCTGCCTATGCCCCAGAACTGAGACTTGTAAGTGTTTTACTTACCTCCTAATCTAACCTTTACTTACCTCCCCAGGAACTGTTGATTTTTGCACATTGCCCACTTTGAAAATAGCTTATTGCCATTTTTACAAAGACTGTATATGATATTGCTTTTATTCAAAGTTCCTAAAGTATCTAAGTGAAGTACTTTGCATTAAAAGTGTTTACTGCAAATCTTGAACCTGTGGTTTTTAAAATAAACTAGGAAAATATATTTTTCTATATAAAAACCTATTGGCCTGGAGATAGTCTTTGAGTGTGTGTTCCTCATTTATTGCCTGTGCGTGTACAACAAATGCTTAACACTACCCTCTGATAAGCCTACTACTCGACCACACTACCACAAAACAGAGCATTAGAATTATCTACTTTTGCTACTACCTTACCTCTAAGGGGAACCCTTGGACTCTGTGCACACTATTCCTTACTATGAAATAGTATATACAGAGGCAACTTCCTACAACCGCGTTTTGCAAATGTGTCACTCTAAAGATGCAAAGTTCAAAGCCTGTAAGCTGCCCTGTCCCATGGGAGCCTTAGAGTGTCCAACGCTATTTTTTGCTCTCCCTGTCCCCAGAATAATTGTTGCTGTAGGTCATCCCTGTACATGGGCATCTGTTGTAACACATATAGTACCCGGAGTAGCAAAATCATTTCACTACGAGCTATATGGCCCATTAGAGACAGCAGAAAATGCAGCCACCTACATATCGTTTTTTCAGGCAATCTAATGACATGTTCACATTGCAAGTATGTACTTCATCCAAATCAGTGCTCATCTGGATCCTTAAGTGCTAAAACGGCGTAGTCTGTATGTGCAACTGAAGCCTCCTCTCCCTTCTGAAGTCCCTTGTTCATGGGGTACATGATCAATTTGGTAATAGTGAATTTTAAACAGGACTGATGCCCCACTTTATTAATGTTATTCTCTATATGGCCCGAGGTAACACTGGGTTCCGGATGGTCAATAGAATTCTTCTTCTTACCACTGAGTGTCTTAGAGTGGTTTGTTACAGTCAGTTTCCCATTGCTGTAACGCATGTAAATGGGGCATTCTTGTACCTTCTAGTAATGCTTCTGGGTGATTACCCTACTACCTTTATCTGTCTGTATTATGAGGGTCAACATGGCTGAGGATCTAGGTTCTTCCTCTCTCACTGCCCAGATCTTCTGCACCATCTATAGTGCAGGAACTGCACCTCTCATCTGAAATTTGTCCTTTGTCTGTTCCCACATAAGAATCAGTACAACCTCATTCAGGTCTACTGCTTTTCAACAACCCCCTCTTTTCCAGGTTCTCATATTCAGGTCCCTTTCCAAACGGTTAAATTCAGGGATGTCCCATAGTGGCAGATTCTGTGTGTAAGGTAAACTGCACACCCATCTCACCCTGTACAGGCCGCATGCACGTAATACCAGTTGTAATATATGTTCACTCAAATTCTGGGGCTTGATAGTCCATATACCATCTGGGTCAGTTCCCCCTCCACTCAACAGTGCCCTATCAGTGGTTGTTGCTGTGTCATACCACTCCGTCATGAACTGCACTTGGTAAGCTTGATGATAGGCTTCCATGTCCGGAACCCAGAGCAGAGCCCTCCCTGTTCAAATGAACATTGCATCGTACTTCTCTTAACTCTACATCTTTTTTCCCCCCAACACTATGCTGGTCACTGCAGATTCTATTTGCTTGAGTATCGTACCCAGTCTAAGGTACATAGTTCATAGGAATAAGTATAGGCACCTGGGAAGGATCAGCATTTTAATAATGGCTATTTTGCATGCCGTGGACAAGACAATGAAATCCAGTATTCTATTTTCCCTTTTATTTTAGGTTGACAATTTACGCAGGTTTAACGCTAGTCATTAGTCTGGATCAGTGGTCACTTGGATCCCTAGGCACGGAAAAGCTTTGTTTTCTCCACAGTATATCAGCTTGAAGGAGATGCTCTGGTGGTATATGGCTCAACAACCCAACTGGAAATATCACTGACTTCTGTTTATTGTCTTGCATCCCCATTTGCTTTCATAATTGGTTTAGCTCTGCCAGCAGGCTCTGTAGGGCCACCCTGCCACACAATAAGTAAACCAGCAAATCATCCACATACAAAACACTACATGCTTACTGTCCCACATCATAGTAGCCCATTTCTCAAGGCACATCCCTCGATCTACACACCAGAGGCTCTATGACAAGTGCAAACAGCAAGGGTGACGATGGACACCCCTAGCATGTGCCCCTCTCCAATTCCCATTCTTCTGACACCATGTTACTCATTTGGACTCCTGCTAAGAGCCTGGTATATAAAATCATGGCTACCTTAATGTAATTTGGTTCAAAATTCAAGCAGCTAAGGGCCATAAACAAGTATTTCCGTGCCACAGTGTTCAATGCCTTTTCTGTATCCAGTGACACAAGTGCCATTTCACATGGATCCTGACACACCCAGTAAAGCTGTCAGGCATCTAATATTAAAGGTTGTTCGCCGGCCTAGTATAAATCCATTCTAGCCCGCATGGATCAGATTTCCAATCACTCCATGTAGCCTCATCACCAGAATCTTACCCAGTATTTTATTGTATGTGTTAAGCATGGACACTGGGCATAAACCGGTCACAATTGTTCACATGGAACCCATTATTGCAAATAGAGGATGAACCAGGCAAACCCTGTGATGAATTATTCAAAGTACCCGCGTCTGACCTCAAAGCAAAATCATCATGTTGTGAACAAATCTACACATGAATATCTCATATATTCCACCACTATGTATAATCATTCATAAATGTAATTTATTACACAATTTCATAAACAATAGGTAGCCACTACGTAGTAAATAGCGAAAGAGACGTGTGCCAGAACCTCAAGTGAGAAAAACCAAAACCGAAAGAAGTAAGCAAAAAAGTGAGTAATTGTAAAACAAAAGGTATATTGGTACAAATCAAAGAACAGCTATTTTGAATATATTAGTTTCCAAAAAACAACAAAAAATTTGGTCTGAAATGTTTGCACAATTAAAGTCTTTGATTATTGATGACGACATTTCAACCCTATCTGGGATATAAGGGTCTCATCAGGACTTGAAGATGGCCTGAGGAACTGAAGAACGAGGGAGCTGTTACCACCCAATTAATATTCAGTGGAAATAGAACAAAGCTTAAAAAATAGAGTCTATATATAGATACTCAGAATTTATAGAGGGGGAAGCAGACTGGAATACTTGGCATTACCTCTCAGGATATTACAGCAAAACTATCCCTATCAATGTACGTAGCTCTCCCTCCGAAGGGAGATTTAAGGACCACTTGTAAGTTAAAAACACAATCACATGAGTGCCACTATAGGAGCATACACTGCAACTGCTTACCCATAGGTAGAGGTCCACACAAGGGGAACTTAAGTGGTATGGCTTAAGAAAATCACTTCATGGATGAGGACTGTCAGCACCCCGCTGTGCCATGTTCAATCACAATAACAACAACTGCATATAGAATAAATTGTTTACTAATTAGTACTCTTATACCCTGTCCTACTAATGGAATAAAGGAAATAGCGATGGTCATGAGTCAAGAGGCAAAAACAGTTTCTTACGTCGTCTTTCAACCAGCCAGAATAGAAGGAAGGCATGCCTTAGAAATTAGCAGCACTTTTCCAAGTGTGAGGACAGTTAGATGGGGCTTGTGGAGAAGACCTTCAATCATGGATTCCTCCTCTGGACCCAAGATAAACATGTCACCATTGCCAGAGGCACCAGATAAAGGCAGCTCACCCCTGTGTAGCGTCTTCTTGTTGGGGGGAGGGGGAGTTGGGCATGGTCACAACAATGGGGGTGCCACTAGCAGAGCAGTTCGATTAATAAAAGTGGGACAAAAAAAACTACATTGCCTGTACACCTCGGAGTGCAACAGCATATTGTTTACTGACCAAAAAAGAAATAAAAAATATTAATTTAAAAAAGGATATCTGATATGCAGAAAAATAATGCAGTCATGGAGGAGATCATTCTTATCTCGCGTAACAATAGGAACCCTTGAGACAGGTGGCCAAAAAAACAATTCCAACAAGAATACAACTCATGTACAGATACAGAAAGCGATCATTAGCACAGTATTTTCACCTAATTTTCACATGGGAGTCCCAAAGGGGACAATAAATATTTGGGGTAGTAGCTAAAACAATTACCGGGGACATTGTTTGAATTAGTTCCTTATTACAATGACAATATAATGACAAAACATTTTACTTAAAAAAGCAAATCATACTGAAATGCAACAACAGAGAAATACAAACAAAGGTCAGAGAATAGCAGTCTTAACAGTCACTTAAGAGAAAAATATGACAATATATCGCAAAGAAAATAGATGAAGCTAGAGAAAAGCACATATTATAAAGCATTTATAGGCTATATATATATTTTATACTACATCTTGGAACAGGCAACAGTTAAAGGAAAAAGAGGTAAGTAAAAACAAAAAAAACATCATGGCTGGAGAGGGGATTTGTCCATGAGAGTAATGAATGTACGCCATTCTTCCATTATGTTTAGTCCTTGTTGGACGGAGTTACATTTATCTATCCATTTGCATTCAAGACCTTGGAGAATGTATATTCTATATCCTCCTCGTGATAATCGCAGAGCCTTTTCTATGACCTGCCATCTCAGATCATCTGCCGTATGCTGTGCCTCCACGTAGTGTTGGACGGGGTTGTTTCAACCTTACAGTGAGTACAGCTCCTATGTTGGCTGATTCGGGCTCTGACCTATTGTGATGTCTATCCGATGTAGATCTTGTCACATGGGCACCATAGGCAAAAAATAACATTAGTTGCAGCACAGTTCGTATGGTACTTTAAGAACATCTGAATGTTACCGTGAACAAAAACTTTGGTATTCTGTGTATATTGACATGAGAAGCCGTTATCACATTTATAATGGCCTTGAACAGGTGTGAGGCCCCATAAGCTGAAATGCTTTCTTTGGGTTTAGAAGTACAAGGTACTTACCTTCGGTAACAAATTATTTGGCAAAGACATATTCTACTTGCAGATTCCTTACCTTAGAATTTCTCCCAGGTGACAGTCTGGATCTGGAGATTTTTCTTGACAAGTACTCCTGCGCGCCTTCAGATGGGGGTCGGTCGACTCCATATCTGTTGTCGGCATCGTGTTTACAGGATATGACATTGCGGGTCCTATAGAGGCTCCATCATGGTGCGCTGACATCAGTTTCTTTTCACAGCTTTCCACACCAGAAGCACAGAGCCATTAAGAACACTGACCCTGGAGGGTCAGAACTAGGGCCCTGGAAGGGAAGTCCTTGTCCCTAGAAATCAGGTCGCAGAGCGGGGAGGATGGGTGGGTCGGTAAGGAATCTTCAACTAGTATATGTCTCTACCAGATAATTTGTTACCGAAGGTAAATTACTTGTTCATCTGATAGAGACTTCTAGTTGCAGATTCCTGACCTTATATTAGATACCCAAGCAATACCATCCCCGGAGGTGGGTTTGCGAACCAAGATCATACTAGGAAGTCCTGCCGGAACGACAGGGCAAAGTACCCGTCCTTTCAGACCGGACTATCCAGGCAGAAGTATTTGATGAACGTGTGCAATGACGCCCATGTTGCTGCCTGACACATGTATAAGACTAGAACTCCACGTGCTAACGCAATGGTTGCAGCTGTCTTTCTGGCAGAGTGAGCATGCAAGCCCTCTGGGGTTGCTTTTTACCCAATGCATAGCACATTTTAATACACAGAACCCCCATATGGAGATAGTCCTCTTCTGCACTGTCCAACCTTTTCTTTTTTTGCAGCCACATAACTCACAAAGAGTTGATCATCCACCCGAAACTTGGAACTCTTTGGTATGATCCAGATAAAGTGCCAACACTCTTTTTGGGTCCAGGCAGAGTAGTTTCTCCTCTTGCTTAGAAGGATATGGGGGTGCATAAAAAGTAGGCAGAGAGATGGATTTGGCTACATGAAAGGGCATGACCACTTTTGGTTAACCAAAAAAAAAAAAGGAGGCCCTGGTACGAAGCACCACCTTGTCAGGATGGATGGAAATGAAGGGTGGTTTTGAGGAAAGAGCCTGCAGCTCATTGACCATGCGTGCAGAAGTGATGTCTACAAGAAAGGCTATCTTTAAATTAAGAAGCCAAAGGGGACAGTTATGAAGTGGCACACACGAAAGGAACACACATCAGAAAAGTGAAAACCAAGTTCAAATCCTACTGGGGCATTATAAATGGTGAAGGAGAAAACATATGGATAAGACCCTTCAGGAATCTATCAACGATAGCTTAAACAAGGATGGTTGGTCAGGTAATCTCAGGAAAGCAGAAATAGCAGACAATTAACCGTTCAGGGTGCACAAAGCAGAGCCCTGCTGGGCTAGAGAATGAACAAACAAGAGGACCTCGGCTAAAGGGGCAGGGAGGGGGTCCACAGACTTGTGAGTGCACCATGCCACAAATTTGTTCCAACTACAGGTGTATACCGTTTTGGCGGAGGGATGCCTGGCTGGCAAGATAACGTTAGACTTCGGGTGGAAGGTCAAAAGCTGTCATCTGCAACCGCTCAACCTCCACACAAGAAGGCGGTGACTGGACAGGTTTGAGTAGAGAACCTTCCCCTGCTGCTGTGACAGAAGATCCTCCCAAAGGGGCAGTCTGATTGGAGGATTGATTGCCATGCTCAAGAGCTCGGGATACCAGACTTCGTGCCCAGTCTGGAGCCATAATAATTACTTTTGCCTGGTAGTTCTTGATCTTCTTGAGAACTCTGGGCAGAAGTTGAATTGGCGTAAAGGAGGCCTGCGTTCCTCTCGAGATGAAACCTGTTGCCGAGCGAGTGCTGCTTTGGAAACTCCAACGAGCAAACAGCTAACATTGTGCATTCTCTGCGGAAGTAAACAGATCTAACCAAGGCTCTCCCCACTGCTGAAAGAGACCTTGCACCACCTCCAGAAGAAGACGCCATTCGTGATCGACCATGAATTGACGGCCAAGTTTGTCCGCTCTGGCATTCAGATATCCCACCAGACGCTGAACCGCTAGGGATATGCTGTAATGTTCCAGCCACGTTCAGCGGTGCACAGCCTCACGACAAAGCCTCCTCAACCCCACTCTGCCCTGCTTGTTGCAGTACCACATAGTGGTGGTGGTATCTGCAAACACATGAACCACTTTCCCTTTAAGAGAGCACCGTGTCCAGAACTGGTCCGATGAAAGAAAGCATCTGAGAGGGAGTCTGGTGTGACTTTGGCACGTTTATAGTGAACCCCAGAGAACGCAAGAGGTCCGCAGTAGTCTGGAGGTGGGAGACGACAGCCTGGGGTGAGCCCGCCTTCAACAGGCAGTCAACGTAGGGGAAGACTGAAACGCCCCCTGGACTGTGCAGATGAGCTGCGACGACTGTCATCACTTGGTGAACACCCAAGGGGCGCTGGTAATACCAAAGGGCAGCACATTAAACTGAAAATGCTTGTGTCCTCCTGTGAAACACAAGTAACGTCTGTGGGCAGGCAGGACGGGAATATGGAAGTAAGCGTCTTCTAAGTCCAATGCTACCATCCACTCTCCTGGATCCAAGGCAGATAGGACTTGAGCCAGAGTGAGCATTCTGAACTTCTTCTTGAGGAAGAGATTGAGGGCCCTGAAGTCTAGGATAGGGTGGAGGCCCTTGACCTTTATGGCCACGAGAAAATAGCGGGACTAGTAACCACAACCTACTTCTGGCAAAGGGATCCAGTCTATGGCTCATCAGTGAGGGCCTCATTAAAGGGTTAAAGAGTTTCTGAAGAGAAAGCCCCAGGCTGAAGAACCTCAGTCAGGTTAGTCCTGACGGCCTCCTAAGGCAGCTCGAGGCACATGCCCTCAGCCACTCTCCTCACCACCACTGAATAAGAAGCCCCTCCTCCATACCCACGGTAGGGGGGAGAAAGCATGCCAGCATCAGGGGAAGTTTCCAGACCACTGGCTTCACCCAAGTCCTGAGCCCAGTCCATGGGATTATCAAGCTGGTATTCTAAAGGGTCCACAGCGACTCCTCCATACGCTCACCGTACCCGTAGTCATAAGAATAAGGGTCAGAATCCGGGCTAGAGAGCAAGTCTGAATCGGCATCAAGCCATGACAGTCCGGCTATGTTTTGTAATCAGCAATCACAATGGGATCGACGCACACAGGGTAGGGAGTGTCTGAACTGTCAGGGAAGGTCAGGGTGGCAGGACCGACACCGGTTCAGATCCAGAACCAGATCCTTGGGTGCCCCCTGGAGATGAGGCTGAAGCTGCCGGCGTGGATCCCAAGGGAGCCCCTGCTGACCCCACAGGACCCAAAGGCACACCTGCAGGGTCAGACTGCCCAAAGATAAGGCGTATGACCTCGTAAAACTCACACAATTAGACAGGGGCGGCTCCCTGAAACTCGGGGAGGCGCAGATCCGACCCAGAAGTAGGCTCCGAGGACAGAGGCCTACAGTGACGATGTTCCTTTTCCCAAGTCGCGTCATCCGAGCAACGGGGTGAAGTCGAAGAACGCTTGCGCTTCTTCAACGACTTCTTATGCTTACCCAAATGTTCCAAAGATTTCAAATGGAACGAAAAAGAAAGGGACGAAAAAGAATGGGACGAAAAAGAATGGGGGCTCTGCAAGCGACATTGAGACCTTCCTCTCAACCGAGACCGGGAGAGACGCGGAGCCGAAGGCCAGCTGCAAGAAGCTTTAGGGTCTGCTCCCTCAAAGCCTTTGGGTTCATGGCCTGGCACTCGGAGAAAGACTTCGGGCTGTGGTCGTGCTCCAAATACCAGAGAGACACGAGATACGGATCCGTCATGGACATCATTCAGTGACAGAGTCGCACGGCTTGAATCTGTGACAACATCTCTACATACCAGAATGTCAAAAAATCTGTGACCAAAGTCGAAAAGTCCAATCAAAAAGTGACTTCAGGGGTAGCTCTTTTTTGGATCTGCGTGTGTTCTGGCACAGAAAGAAAATAATTGACATCAGTGCCCCAGGGTGGCACCTATATAGGACCAGCTACGTCATATCCGGCTAACACGACAACCGACGCCGGAATCGACTGATGCCCAGCAGCAGCTCCTGATATTGGGCACAGGAGCGCCAGCCTTCCTGACTTAAAAGCTGTTTTGATAGCAATTACCATCCACATTTTCACAAGAAAGCATTTGCCTGTCTGTTTGATGTGACACTTGCTGCTCACTGACACGGACATCAAGCAGGCAGTCAGTTTTCTTGAAGCACATGCATTAGTGTGCATGTGCCAGCAAAATAGTTTTAGTCACAGTGATTTTAAACAGCATACGGGCTGAGATGATGTCAGCCCTCAGTACAATACTTTGGGGTCCTCAAAGACGGCCCACTGATGACGCAAAGAGCGTCACATTTCCAGCCAGCCTATGGCTTGATCAACATTAGCCCTCCTTAAGCACTGTGCCACTCCTCCCCTTCTTGACTCCACCTCTTCCAGCGCACGTGACTGCTGGAAGGCAGGTCGAGAAATTACACACAGCAGCTGCATGCTGAGAAACCAAGGAGACGCACTCTCCGGAAGGAGACTGTGCCCTCCAAAGACAACGACTGTGTGTCTGCATAAGGTAAGGAGTTAAACTGATCACAATACTAACATGTTCTCCATGTTGTTTCCATTATTAAAGTGTTCACTGCATCCTTTAGTAATAGAAACACCATGGAGAACACATTACTAGTTGATGACAATAATAATGCGTTCTTTGTGGTGTTTACATTATTAAAATGTGCAGTGGACAATGCAGTGGAGAACATGTTACTGTTTTGCTGATGACATCATGAATAACATGTAACTATTGTGCTGTTGACAACAGTAATGTGTGCTCTGTGGTGTTTGCATTATTAAAGTGTGCAGTGCACAATTTAATAATGAAAACAAGATGGAGAACAGGTTAGTATTGTGCTAATGATAACAGTCCCATTGAGCATTGTAGGAAAGTACCCTCTTTCTTGGCATGGCTACCCCCATTTTCTGCCTGTGTCAGTGTGTTTGACTGTATTCACTGGGATCTTGTTAACCTTGACCGCAGTGATTATGCTCTCTACCTGTAAACTTGGTTACTGAACCACATACACCCCACATTTGGCATACTGGTGTCCCCATGTAAGTCCCTAGTATATGGTACCTAGGTACACAGGGCCTTGGGGCACCAGGGGTTTCCCCATGGGCTGCAGCAAGTATTGTGCCACCTATTAGAGCCCATGCAAAATGTATCTGTAGGCCTGCCATTGCAGCCTGCATGAAAAGGTGTATGCACCCTTTCACTACAGGTTACTGCACCAGGTCACTGTAGGTCACCCCTATGATAGGCCCTCCTAGGTCAGAGGGTAGGATGCACGTACCTGGGCATGAAGTCTAGTTCCATTTTCCTGGACTTTGTGAGTGCAGGGACACCATTCTACACGTGAAATGGACATAGGTCACTACCTATGTCCAGCTACATAATGGTAACTCTGAAACTGGGCAGGTTGGGTATCAAACATGCCAGAATCATACCCCAATACTGTTGCCAGTATTGGAAATACGATTCCACGCACTCTGGGGGCTCTTTAGAGGACCCCAGTATTGCTCCTACCGGCCTTCTGGGGTCCAGGCGGCCCAAGCTGCTGTCACCCCTTAGACAGGTTTCTGCACACCTGCTGCTTGAACAGCTCAAGACCAGAAATGCAGAACAAAGGATTTCCTTTGGGAGAGGGGGGTAACACCCTCTCCCTTTGGAAATAGGTGTTACATGGCTATGGGGTAGCCTCTCCAAGCCACTGGTATGCTTTGAAGGGCACAATTTGTGCCCTCCGTGCATAAACCAGTCTACACTGGTTCAGGGACACCCAGTCCCTGCTCTGGCATGAAACTGGACAATGGAAAGGGGAGTGACCAGTGCCCTGTCCATCACCACACCGGGGTGGTGCCCAGAACTCCTCCAGAGGGTCCCTGGGTTCTGCCATCTTGAATCCAAAATGGCAGGGGCCTCTGGGAGCATCTGAGTAGCCAGGTCAGGCAGGTGACGCCAGAGGCCCCTCCTGATAGGTAGTCAACTGTCTAGGTGACCAATCCCACTTTCAGGGCTATTTAGGGTCTTCCTCTTGAGTGGGTCCTCAGATTTGGCTTGGAAGATTCCAGCAGGACTCCTCTGCAACCTCTACTTCAACTTCTAGCCACTGGAACTGTGACTGGACCCTCCAGGAACCGACAATCTACATTCACGATGAAGACCCTGCTTGCAACTTTGTGTCCATGGCTCCTTCCAGCTTTTGTAAAATTTCCCAAGCTGTGCATCCTCTCAGGGCGGCAAGTCTTCAGTCTGCACGAGAACGAAGAAGGAACTCCCTTGGAGAGTAGTCACTCCCCTGCATCAGCAGGCACCATCTGCAACTACGACTGTCTGCGTGGATCTCCTCTCATCCTGAGCTGCATGGATTCTGCATCACGGGTGGTGGTCTGAAGTAGTCCTTTTGGTCCTCTCTGTCAGCTGTCCAACGTTGGTGGAGGTAAGCCCTTGCCTTCCCACCAGGACAGTACCCCCGTGAACTGAGTCTCTTACAGCTACCAAGGCTTGTTGGCATCTCCTCCAAGGTACCTTCAGGGTCCATGTAGCCCCAGCCCCCAGCACTCTTTCCTGCAATGCACAGCCCTCCGTGTGCTTCTCCTGTGGCGTGGGACCGTTCTCCAGTTGAGCTGTGTGCACTCCTCTGAGACTCCTGGTTCCTCTTCCAGTGGGTTTCTTCTGGGGGCTGCCTTTTCTTCTATGGACACTCTACCTTGCTGAGTGTCCCCCTAGGACTCTCCTTGTGGGTTGAGCCCTCCTGGACCTTGCTGGTCCCCGGCAGCTCCACTTTAGCTTCAGTACAACTTCTGCCTTTGACAAGGCTTATTGGAGGCTTTCCACGCCACCAACAGACTGCTATCTTCTATCCAGCATGGTATGTCGACTGCATCCTCGAGGAACTCTTCTCCAGATCCAAGGCTGCACTGCTGACCACGTTCGTCCTACCGTCGACCAACTCCTGCAACCACAGACAGGTGGGTAGTGTCTCCTGCTCCCACTGGACACTTTTGTGAATTCTTGAATAGTTCCACTTCTTTCACAGGGCTTCCTGTTCAGTAATCCACGCTGGTTTCTTGCAGTCTTGTCTGGGTGTTGCATTTTCTTAATTTTCGTTCTTTTGGGTGGTTTGGGGGAAATCTAGTAACTTACTCCTTTCTTCCTGGTCGCTGGGGGGCACTGTGGTACTTATCTTTAGGGTTTTGTATTTCCCCCAGCTCCCCTCTACACATTACACTTACCTAGGTGGGGGTCCTGCATTTGCATTCCATTATTTTAGTATATAGTTTGGGCTCCCCCTAGGGTCACTATTGTCTATTGCTATTTGCACTGTTTTCTATTGCTATCTATGCCTATTTATGATTACTAGTGTACATATCTAGTGTGTTACTTACCTCCTTTTAGAGGGTTGCCTCTCTAGTACCTTTTGGTAATTTTATCACTAAAATTAAGTACCTTTATTTTTGGAACACTGTGTGGTTCTTTCATGTGTTTAAGTGTTGTGTGACTACAGTGATATTGCATGAGCTTTACATGTCTCCTAGATAAGCCTTGGCTGCTCATCCAAAGCTACCTCTAGAGAGCCTGGCTTCTTGACACTGCCTACACTACACTAATAGGGGACACCTGGATCTGGTATAGGATGAAAGTACCTTAGGTTCCCACCATATACCAGGCCAGCTTCCTACAAGTGTTTATTCACACACTACACAATTAACTCCAAAAAGAAAAGCCTCTTGCTTCCCTGAAACAGCTGTGATGAAATCACTTTTGCAGTCATCTCTATGTCCAGATCGCAGAGTTTATACCTGCCATCTAGACAGGCATGATCCATTCGACAACCTGCAAGCTCATGAACTATTTGATGTGTCTAAGGTTTAGAAACAGGTAGGTATCAAAGAGTTTGAATCAAATTTAAAAAAATCTTTATTCAGATCCTTCATAGATATCCATAAAAGAGCATATGTACAAAGTTAATTAATAAGTTAAAAAGATAAAAAGAAACATCAATAAATAGCAATAGGATATATGTACATAAGATGATCAGTACAATAATTAGAACCTCTTAACATTTGCATACTTGATCGGTAGTCATTTGGTCATCTAAAATATTATTTACTGAGCTGTGCAAATTTATAGCAAAGTGCTTAACAGTTAAAATCAAGATATTTCCTTTCTTTTATCGCTGCAGCAATAAAATGATAAATAACCATACATATCAAATCAGATTGGAGTAACTGCAGATGAAAAAAAGCTTCCTTACACCTCCTGATATTTAGTGATTTAAGAAGTGGCATTAAAAAGACTTTCCTCTTCCTCTGCTCTTTGTACAGCTTACAGAATAAAAACGTATGCATTTGTGATTGTTCTGTATGCATATCACATGGACAGGGTATTAGGTCCCTATTGCGGTACACCTTAGGGGGATAAGCCACTAAAAAAAGGGCCAGGGCCAGGCCCAGGCGAAACCTTGTCAGGAAAAATCTGTGGTGCCGCAGGACAGTTAAAAGATAGGGTTCGATTTTGTATGTGGTACATAAGGGAAGATAAGCTATCACAATGCCTTTCCCCAAATAGCGCCTCTCTCTATCAGTAGCCAATTTCTCTTGAAATTCATTTTTTACTACTGGGATGTCCTGCTTTACTATGGCCCCAGGGTTAAAGAATAAGTCTGATCTGTTAAGGCTGCTCAGGCACTCTTTAATGTACATAACCCAGGGACTTATCTGTACTCCATAAAGCCTCATGCAGTCCATAAGCAGTGTCTGACTAAGAGCTGCTTCTGGCCTAGTCCAAAAAGACATCCAGAGGGCTAAAGGGGCTAACTTAATCAAGTCCTCCAGAAAAGGAAGACTTCATTCTGCATGTGGAATTGTAGTGGGGCGCTCTGTGGGAGTGAGAGTAAACTCAGAAATTTGTTTTCTCTTATTTGCAGAGATGATGCACCCTTATAGCCCCATACCCCAGCTCCATATCTGACAATCGAAGTAGGCCTTGCCTTATAGATGGTGGTGATGGGCTTTAGTGGTGCGCAGCCTAATTTGATAATGAATTTGCATAAAGATACCACTGCTTGGTTATATTGTGTGACCCTAATTTCTCTAAGGTACTTCCAGGTAGACCCATTATCAAGGGGAATCCCCAAATACATGAAGGTATTCACACTGCTTGTAGGAAGTTGGCTCTGGATGTGCTATTTCAAAGTAAGGAATAGCATGCACAGAGTCCAAGGGTTCCCCTTAGAGGTAAGATAGTGGCAAAAAGAGATAATACTAATGCTCTATTTTGTGGTAGTGTGGTCGAGCAGAAGGTTTATCAAAGGAGTAGTGTTAAGCATTTGTTGTACATACACACAGGCAATAAATGAGGAACACACACTCAGAGACAAATCCAGCCAATAGGTTTTGTTATAGAAAATATATCTTTACTTAGTTTATTTTAAGAACCACAGGTTCAAATTCTACATGTAATATCTCATTTGAAAGGTATTGCAGGTAAGTACTTTAGGAACTTTGAATAATCACAGTAGCATATACACTTTTTACATAAAACACAATAAGCGGTTTTAAAAGTGGACACAGTGCAATTTTCACAGTTCCTGGGGGAGGTAAAGTATTGTTATTTTTAGCAGGTAAGTAAATCACTTACAGGTCTCAGTTTTGGGTCCAAGGTAGCCCACCGTTGGGGGTTCAGAGCAACCCCAAAGTTACCACACCAGCAGCTCAGGGCCGGTCAGGTGCAGAGGTCAAAGAGGTGCCCAAAACACA
The DNA here is from genome assembly GCF_031143425.1 of Pleurodeles waltl. Classification (NCBI taxonomy): domain Eukaryota; kingdom Metazoa; phylum Chordata; class Amphibia; order Caudata; family Salamandridae; genus Pleurodeles; species Pleurodeles waltl. The sequence continues at coordinate 527,540,496 of NC_090451.1, read as the reverse complement.
TAGGCTTCAATGGAGAGAAGGGGGTGCCCCGGTTCCAGTCTGCCAGCAGGTAAGTACCCGCGTCTTCGGAGGGCAGACCAGGGGGGTTTTGTAGGGCACCGGGGGGGACACAAGTCCACACAAAAAGTACACCCTCAGCAGCGCGGGGCGGCCGGGTGCAGTGTGCAAACAAGCGTCGGGTTCTCTGTAGATTTCAATGGGAGACCAAGGGGTCTCTTCAGCGGTGCAGGCAGGCAAGGGGGGGGCTCCTCGGGGTAGCCACCACCTGGGCAAGGGAGAGGGCCTCCTGGGGGTCACTCCTGCACAGAAGTTCCGTTCCTTCAGGTGCTGGGGGCTGCGGGTGCAGGGTCTTTTCCAGCCGTCGGGACTTTAGGTTCAGGCAGTCGCGGTCAGGGGGAGCCTCGGGATTCCCTCTGCAGGCGTCGCTGTGGGGGCTCAGGGGGGACAACTTTGGTTACTCACGGACTCGGAGTCGCCGGAGGGTCCTCCCTGAGGTGTTGGTTCTCCACCAGTCGAGTCGGGGTCGCCGGGTGCAGTGTTGCAAGTCTCACGCTTCTTACGGGGAGTTGCAGGGGTCTTTAAATCTGCTCCTTTGAAACAAAGTTGCAGTTCTTTTGGAGCAGTGCCGCTGTCCTCGGGAGTTTCTTGTCTTTCTTGAAGCAGGGCAGTCCTCTGAGGATTCAGAGGTCGCTGGTCCTTTGGAAAGCGTCGCTGGAGCAGGTTTCTTTGGAAGGCAGGAGACAGGCCGGTAAGACTGGGGCCAAAGCAGTTGGTGTCTTCTGTTCTTCTTCTGCAGGGGTTTTTCAGCTCAGCAGTCCTCTTCTTCTTGTAGTTTCAGGAATCTAAATTCTTAGGTTCAGGGGAGCCCTTAAATACTAAATTTAAGGGCGTGTTTAGGTCTGGGGGGTTAGTAGCCAATGGCTACTAGCCCTGAGGGTGGATACACCCTCTTTGTGCCTCCTCCCAAGGGGAGGGGGTCACATTCCTATCCCTATTGGGGGAATCCTCCTTCTACAAGATGGAGGATTTCTAAAAGTCAGAGTCACCTCAGCTCAGGACACCTTAGGGGCTGTCCTGACTGGCCAGTGACTCCTCCTTGTTTTTCTCATTATCTCTCCTGGACTTGCCGCCAAAAGTGGGGGCTGGGTCCAGGAGGCGGGCATCTCCACTAGCTGGAGGCATTGTAACACGAAGCTTGAGCCTTTGAAGCTCACTGCTAGGTGTTACAGTTCCTGCAGGGGGGAGGTGTGCAGCACCTCCACCCAGAGCAGGCTTTGTTTCTGTCCTCAGAGAGCACAAAGGCTCTCACCGCATGGGGTCAGAAACTCGTCTCTCAGCAGCAGGCTGGCAGAGACCAGTCAGTCCTGCACTGAACAATTGGGTAAAATACAGGGGGTATCTCTAAGATGCCCTCTGTGTGCATTTTTTAATAAATCCAACACTGGCATCAGTGTGGGTTTATTATTCTGAGAAGTTTGATACTAAACTTCCCAGTATTCAGTGTAGCCATTATGGAGCTGTGGAGTTCGTTTTTGACAGACTCCCAGACCATATACTCTTATGGCTACCCTGCACTTACAATGTCTAAGGTTTTGCTTAGACACTGTAGGGGCATAGTGCTCATGCACCTATGCCCTCACCTGTGGTATAGTGCACCCTGCCTTAGGGCTGTAAGGCCTGTTAGAGAGGTGACTTACCTATGCCATAGGCAGTGTGAGGTTGGCATGGCACCCTGAGGGGAGTGCCATGTCGACTTAGTCATTTTCTCCCCACCAGCACACACAAGCTGGCAAGCAGTGTGTCTGTGCTGAGTGAGGGGTCCCTAGGGTGGCATAAGACATGCTGCAGCCCTTAGAGACCTTCCCTGGCATCAGGGCCCTTGGTACCAGGGGTACCAGTTACAAGGGACTTACATGGGTGCCAGGATTGTGCCAATTGTGGAGGCAATGGTACATTTTAGGTGAAAGAACACTGGTGCTGGGGCCTGGTTAGCAGGGTCCCAGCACACTTCTCAGTCAAGTCAGCATCAGTATCAGGCAAAAAGTGGGGGGTAACTGCAACAGGGAGCCATTTCTTTACACTGCTCAAATGGATGCCTTCAATATAAAACTGAGGGGCTCTAGTTCTTGGGCGGCCACAGATCGTAGTATATGATTTTGTTTTGTTTGTGGACAATCCAGAGGCCGTCATGAAATCCACAAATCTGTTTACAAGTTTTTGAAGTCCCCTTCCAGTTCATGCCATCAAGACACAATCATCGGCATACATTGATACCAGTTATGGTCTGTCGGCAATCTTAGGGGGATCTGCCTTTTCGTCAACCAGAGCTTCCGCTAGACCATTTATATAGAACGTGAAGAGGAGGGTGCAAAAACACAACCCTGTCTTACCCCATTCCTAACCTTCCCACCCTCTTGCCCAAATCTGACCTTAGCTTCCATATCATTGTGAAGTTGGGCCAACAGGGACACTATTTATGGATTAACACATTTATAGAGTAGCATCTCCCATAATTTACTTCTGTCCACGTTATCAAAATCTGCTGTTAGGTCCATAAATATAAAATAAAGACACCCTTGCTTCGCCCCCACGTACTTTTCTCTGATCAGGTGGAGGTTCAAATGTTGGTCCACTGTCCCCACTGCCTTCCTGAAACCAAAATGAGACTTGGAAATGATGCTATTGTCAAGAGCCCAGGCTTCCAAATGATCCAGGATTCTCCCAAAAATCTTTGCGGTGGCGTGAATCAGAGAAATCAGACGATAACAAGCAGAATCACTACAGTCTCCCTTCTTAAAAATTGGGACAATTATGGCACTTTACCATGAAGGAGGAAGGACAGAGGTTGACGCAGCGCTGAAAATGTTTACCAAAATTGAAGCCCAAAGATCAATGTTATACTTGAAGAGATCAGCTGGGACCCCATCTGACCCTGGGGCCTTATCTGACAATGAGTCCTTAATAGCTAGTATGACATCATTCAGGTGCATATCCAGTTCCTCAATGCCAAGCATGGCAGAGGCATTTACGACAGCCATTTCGCAGTCATCCAATCAACCTTCATACAGCTTTATAAAATGACTGGCCCATCTCTGCTCTGGGATGTGTACCTAAAGATCTGTGTTGCTATCAGCTAAAAAAAAAAAGGGGTATTGACAACTTTCCAAGATTGTGCCCTGTCATTAATAGCTGAGACAATGGTCAATTTTTCCCATGCTTCTTCTCTTATCACTTTCTTCCTAGCTGAAACTGCCTTCTTGTATTGAGCCCTGCATTTCGTGACCTCTGATTTGTTTCTCGGAGTGGATTTTAAAGCCCGTATGAGATTTGAATGGGCATGGGTGGTTGAATTATCAAACCATTTTACAAGTTTGATTTTGGGAGATTGGGTAGGTAGAGTTAAATGTGCCCTAACTGCCATGCAGATGTCTGCGAAAGCTCCCAGGACCTGGGATGGCGGTAGCTCAGTGTTTAGGCAGGTTTTAAAGGTGTCCAAGTTTTTGCCCACAGCCCTACTTAAGAGAGTTTCTTTGTCATTTACATAGCACACCTTTATTCCTATGGTATTCCACAGCGCCTCCCATTTTCTGCAGACACTTCTTTTTTTAACCAAATTGGAATGATACGACCAGCGGATAATGATCGCTTGGGCCACTTGGCACAACCTTAAAAACACCCAGTTTGTCCCGCCAGGACCTTGATATCATTACATGATCAATTACAGACTTGCCCCCCCTCTCCCAATGAAAGTAATATCGGGGAGAGTAAAGGTCGGTGAGATGCCGCTTGCCAACATTAAATCATGAGTCCTCATAAGATTATTTAGCTTGCCCCCACAGGGGTTGTGGGTTAAGTGGAAATAGTTGCAATCTTCCTAATCAATTAATACACAGATCCTATTGTCTCCTGTCGAACAAAGGGAGACATTAAAAACCCCACCCCATATAATTATGAAATCCTTATCCAAACAACAAACCATTTCCTCAATGTCCTTCTCTAGGACGTGTGTAATCTCAACGTTAGATCTCACAAAATTATTATGGTAAAAATTGACAAGGAGCATTAACAGGCTGCCCTTCATGGACAGCAACACTAGTTGATAGTAAGGGGAGTCAGTTCTACATTTAGTTAACTTAGCTTTTGAGGTGATGTTGATCAGCGTCATCAGCCCCCAACTGCTGAGCCGAACAGGTTTTCACATAGCCAGGGTTGTGACTGACTGAAACCCTTTGATATACATCGCTCTATTGGCCCATGTTTCTTGGTGGCAAACCACCTGCTGGTTTTCTAACACGGCAAGCCAATAAATACTGTGGTATTTCTCCCCAGTACCTGCTGCATTCCAAAAAAGTGTCTGCCAGTGCTGTGTGGCAGATCTTTCAGCCCCTGCATGCTGCAAAATGGAATTTTGCCCTTGTATATCAAAACTCTCAACTTCCAAATTCTGGTCGAGGGTGTTTTCCTGTCTGAATTTGTGTTCACCTGTGTCCCCTCTAGCAGGACCATTTTGAGGGTGACAGCAGTTATGATTGTTAATGACAGTTGGATTGGTAGGGCTCAGCAAATGTACACTGCTCATAATTTGTCAGTTAGCACCAGGCCCAAAGGAAGCATGTCTGAATAAAGTATGAAATATGCCCGGTTCAGAACGAGAATCGCTGTCTTTGGGACATAGGTTGTGCAGGAGGCGCTGGCACCTAGCCTGGAACTGATCTTGTCATTTGCTGCTGTACTTCGGTAAGCACCACCTGCATTAACTATAGCTGGTACAGAACTGCTTCCACACCCCAACAGAACCAGCTGTGCAGCAGCGCTTCACGAACAGCTCCAATGATAATAGTCATCACTGCACATACACCTGTTGTACCTACGGGTTATTTCAGAGAGTGCCACTGTCATGCATAGGTCAACAAGTGGATGTAGTGCACACTTTAACAACAGAAACAGTACTTGAGAATACTATATAGACATCAGGGCTAAGGCTCCTATGTTATGTGTTTTATATTATAAAAAGGAGATTCCAAAATGTCTTACCTGGCACCCTAGCCCTTTGCAGAGGTCGGACTTGTTTAACAAAGCAGAAATTCTATGAAATATTTCATGAGTTTTCATTTAAAAATGCCTATAAGAACTATTTTTGGTCCATCTACCAAAGAAATTGTGCAAAATTGCACCAATTTTTTACAAATTGTCTTGAACGGAAACCCCACGAAGCCCCCTCACAAACTTCGAGCTTGCATACTTTGCTCGCTAAAATTTGTTAATTGGTCTTATGCCCCAACTACTTTCAAATTCCACCAGCCGCCACTGCCACCTGATGGTGTGCAGGGGTACTGCTCGAGAAAAATCTCCGGATCCAGGCTGTCACCCGGGGAAAATTCTAAAGTAAGGAATCTGCAACTGGAAGTCTCTATCAGACATACTGGTATTTGCATGCACTAAACGGTCCCTGATGCTTTTCCCTTTCTTATAACAGAGGGGGCTCCTTAAAGATTTCCATGGTATTCAGGTTGGGCCAGTGTCTCTTTATGATCTTTACTATTTTAGCGGCATCTGGGCAGGTTGTTATGACACATACATACTGCTTTGTTAAGTGAAGGTTTAGACCTGGTCTTAGACTTGGAAAGTAGGAATTTTTAAAACCTGCTGATGGTATCGTTATATAGGAAACCAATAGAGCGAAACACATTGTTTCAGAAAGATGGCTTACCTTTTGGACAATTTCTGAGGCTACGCAGAAATTGCACCTTGAAGGAAGATATTTTCAAAGAAGCCACGATTCGAAGTAAAACTGTTCAAGAGACAGGATACCCTAAACACTTGGTTAAGACTTCAGTGAAAAGAGCATGGCATTGCTTAAGGGAAGAAATACTACAGAACAGCTCTTAACCCTCACTTGACAAAGTAGTATGTGGCACAACATACTGCCCAGATACCAATAAAATAGGAAAGACCATAAAGAGACACCGGCCCACACTGAATACCATGGAAATCTTTAAGAAACTCCCTCTCTTCTCATATAACAAAGCGAAAAGCATCAGGGACAATTTAGTGAATGCAAATACTAAATACCAATAGTTTGAAACCCAAAGAAAGCATTTTAGCCTTATAGGCCTCACTCCTATTAAAGGCCATTATAAATGTGGTAACTGCGTCTCTTATCAATATACACGGAATACCATAGTTTTTGTTCATGGTAGCAATTGGATGTGATTGAAGTACCACGTGAACTGTGCCTCAGCAAATGGTATTTACTGCATATGGTGCCCATGTGAGCAGATCTATATCGGACAGACATCACAACATTTGGATCCCAAATCAGCCAACACAATCAATCAATCAATCAATCAATCAATCATAGTATTTATAAAGCGCGCTATGTACCCGTCAGGGTTTCGAGGCGCTAAGGGGGGGGGGGGGGGAGCGCTGCTGGTTTAGCGGTCGAAGAGCCAGGTCTTGAGGAGCCTTCTGAATGCGAGGAGGTCCTGGGTCTGGCGAAGGGATGTGGGGAGAGAGTTCCAGGTCTTGGCGGCGAGGAAGGAGAAGGATCTGCCGCCGGATGTCTTGCGCTGGATTCGGGGTACGATGGCGAGGGCGAGGTTGGCGGATCGGAGTTGACGTGTTGGGGTGTAGAAGTGGAGTCTGGTGTTGAGGTAGGAGGGTCCGGTGTTGTGAAGTGCCTTGTGAGCGTGGGTCAGGAGTTTGAAGGTGATCCTCTTGTCTACCGGGAGCCAGTGGAGTTCCTTTAGGTGAGGGGAGATGTGACTTCGGCGGGGTATGTTGAGGATCAGTCGGCGGAGGCATTTTGGATACGTTGGAGGCGTTTGATGTCTTTGGTTGGGATGCCAGTGTAGAGTGCGTTGCCGTAGTTAAGTCTGCTGCTGACGAGGGCCTGGGTCACCGTCTTTCTGGTTTCTGTTGGAATCCACTTGAAGATTCTGCGGAGCATTCGGAGGGTGTTGAAACAGGAGGAGGAGACGGCGCTGACCTGTTTGGACATGGTGAGGGCGGAGTCCAGGATGAAGCCGAGGTTTCTTGCGTGGCTGGCAGGGGTGGGTGGGGGTCCGAGGACGGAGGGCCACCATGAGTCGTTCCAGGCCGAGGGAGTGCGTCCGAGGATGAGGAATTCCGTCTTGTCGGAGTTGAGTTTCAGGCGACTGTTGTTCATCCAATCGGCGATGGATTTTAGTCCCTCGTGGAGGTTTGTTTTGGCGGTGAGCGGGTCTTTGGTCAGGGAGAGGACGAGCTGGGTATCGTCGGCGTAGGAGATGATGCTGAGATGATGTTGGCGGGCCAGTTGAGCGAGGGGGGCCATGTAGACGTTGAACAACGTGGGGCTGAGGGAGGATCCTTGGGGGACGCCGCAGATGAGGTTGGTGGCTTTGGAGCGGAAAGGGGAGAGACGGACTCTCTGCGTTCTGTCGGAGAGGAAGGATGAGATCCAGTGGAGGGCTTTATCTTGGATGCCGGCTTCCTGGAGGCGGGTCAGTAGGGTGCGGTGGCAGACGGTGTCAAAAGCGGCTGATAGGTCGAGGAGGATGAGGGCTGAGGTTTCGCCGTTGTCCATTTGATGTCTGATGTCATCTGTGGCGGCGAGGAGGGCGGTCTCAGTGCTGTGGTTTCGTCTGAATCCGGATTGTGAGGGGTCCAGGATGGAATTGTCTTCGAGGAAGTGGGTGAGCTGAGTGTTGACGATCTTCTCGATGACTTTCGCTGGAAAAGGGAGGAGAGAGATCGGACGGAAGTTTTTGAGGTCGTTGGGGTCAGCCTTGGGTTTTTTGAGGAGGGGTTGGATTTCTGCGTGTTTCCAGCTGTCCGGGAAGGTGGCAGAAGTGAAGGAGAGGTTGATGATCTTGCGGAGTTCGGGGGCGATGGTGGCGTTGGCTGAGTTGAAAACATGATGGGGGCAGGGGTCCGTGGGGGAGCCTGAGTGGATGGTGTTCATGGTTGCTATGGTTTCTGCCTCGTCCACGTGGGTCCAGGCGGTGAGGCGGCAGTCGCGGGAGGAGACGTCGGGGGTGGGGTCTGGCGGTGGACCGGTGATGAAGCTGTTGTGGATGGTGGTGATTTTCTGGTGGAAGAAGGTGGAGAGGTCGTCGCAGAGTTTCTGGGAGGGCGGGATGTCGTTGGAGTTGGCTTTCGGATTGGAGAGTTCCTTCACGATGCCGAAGAGTTCTTTGCAGTCGTGGGCGTTGTTGTTGATGCGTTCGGTGAAGTGGGCGCGCTTGGCGGTGCGGATCCGTTGGTGGTGTTCGCGGTTGGCGTTTTTGAGGGCGGCGAGGTTGTCGGGTGTGCGTTCTTGGATCCATTTCTTTTTGAGTTTCTGGCAGTTGCTTTTGGAGGTGGTGAGATCGTCTGTGAACCAGGCTGGTTTTCTCTTTCCTTGGGTGGTGGTGGGTTTCTTGAGAGGGGCAAGGGTGTTGGCGCAGTCGAGGATCCATTGATGGAGGTTGATGGCGGCTGTGCTCGGGTCGATTGCGTCGGGTGGAAGGTTGTTGACGAGGGTGCTGGTCAGTTGTTCTTGGGTGATTTTGCCCCAGCGGCGGTGGGGAGGTAGCTGGATGCGGTGTTGCTCTGTGGTTTTCTTATAGGTGAAATGGACACAGTGATGGTCAGTCCAGTGGAGTTCGGAGGTGTGGCTGAAGGAAATGTGGTTGCTAGAGGTGAAGAGGGGGTCAAGGGTGTGTCCGGCGATGTGGGTAGGTGTGTTGACTAGCTGGCGGAGACCGAGGTTGAGGAGGTTGGAGGTCAGTGACGCGGTGTTGACGTCGTTGGCATTTTCCAGATGGTAGTTCAGATCTCCCAGGAGGATGTAATCCGGGGAAGCGAGGGCGTGGGTGCTTGCAAGGTCGGCGATGGTGTCGTTGAAGGGGGGTCTTGGTCCTGGAGGGCGGTAAATGAGGGTTCCTCTGAGGGTCGTGTTGGGGTCCGTGTGGATCTGGAAGTGGAGGTGTTCGGCTGTCCTGAGGGTGTCGTCCGAGTGGGTGTGGATTTTGAGGGTAGCTTTGTGAGCGATGGCTATTCCGCCGCCGATTCCGTTGGTTCGATCTTTTCTGGTGATTTTGTAGCCGTCCGGTATGGCGATGGCGATGTCCGGAGACGAGGAGCTGTATTCGCTGTAAGGTTGAAACGGCTCCCCTCCTCCAACCCTACATGGAGGCACCGCATACGGAAGACAATCTGAGGTGGCAGGTCATAGAAAATGCCCTGCCATCACCAAGAGGAGGAGATATACTATACATTCTCCAAAGACTTGAATCTAAATTGATAGATAAATGTAACCCCATCAGACAAAGATTAAACACAATGGAAGAGTAGCATAAATTCATTACTCGTATGGACTAATCGCCTCTGCAGCCAAAATGTTTTTGGTTTTTACCCCAACACTTTTCCTTTAAATACTGCCTGTTCACAGATGTACTACAAGATATATACCCTACATAGGCTTTATAATATGTGCCTTTCTCTACCTTCACCTACTTTGCTTGCAATCCATTCTCATGCTTTTCTCTTCAGTGACTGTTAAAAGACTGCTGTGCTCTGACCTTTGTTTATATTACTTTGTTGTTGCATTTCTGTATGATTTAAAAAAAAATCTTTTGTCATTATGTTGTCGCTGTAATAAGGTACTCATTAAAATGGTGTCCTTTGTAATTGTTTTAACTACTACCCTAAATAATGAAAGTCCCCTTTGAGACTTCCAAGTGAAAATGAGGTGAAAATACTGAGCTAATGACTGCCTTCTGTATCTGTACGTAAGGAATATTCTCTTCGGAATTGGCTTTTTGGCCACCTGTCTCAGGGGTTCCTATCGTTATTCCAGGTAGGAATTATCTCCTTCACTTTTTCTGCATAGCTTATATCCTTTTTGATAATATATTTTTTTTAACCTTTTTTTTTGATTAGTAAACAATATGCTATCTGTGGTACAGGCAATGTGGATTTTTTTATCCTTTTATTAATCGAAGTGCTCTGCTAGCGGTACGGCTATTGGCGTGATCACACCGCACCTCCTCCCATACAAGAGGATGCTACGTGACGATGCGCTGCCTTTATATGGCACCCCTGAAAATAGTGCCATATTTATCTTGGGCCCAGATGAGGAATCCCTGATTGAAGGTCTACTCCACAAACACCATCAAACTGTCCTCACACATGATTAAGTGCTGCTAATTTCTCATGCATGCCTTCCTTCTACTCTGACTGGTTGAAAGACGGTGTAACAAACTGTTTTTGTCACTTTACTCATGACCATCGATATTTCTGGTATTCCACTAGAGCACAAGAGCACTAACTTTGTTTACAATTTATTGCGATTGAGCATGGCAGAGCAGGGCACTGACAGTCCTTGTCCATGAAGTTATTTTCTTAAGATATACTTGTTGATAAATCCTTTATTATTTTTTTTATGCATACCACCATTGGCCATAACACTAGCAATAAATTAATTTTCCTGTTCCATCCATTTGTCCCTACGCTCTGCCTGTGCTGGCATCTTCCCACTAATACGGTATTATCTGCAGCGTATTTCACAATTCCTGGTAGCCAACATGATTTATAAATGGTTTCCATTTGAATTATATCTTCATGGCTGCCACAAATTATTTCTTGCATTAGTGACACTATTTTCACATGCACACAAGTGTGTTTTAATGCACAGAGACCCATCTGCACTATCAGTGGAAGATTGCCCAGCACTGGTTACTATCGCTAACATCCTCTAGCTCAGCAATTGAGAGCAGATGTCACTGGCATTCTATTTTTTCCACAGAATGATTGCTCCACTGGGAGCACCTTTTCATCTCAATTAGCTGTGCTCCACTGATGGTACCAAGAAGTGTTGCCTTCCACTTAAGTTCCTCATGTGTGAACACGTACCTAGGGGTATGCACCTGCAGGGTATGTTCCTACAGTGGTACTCGGGTGATCATGTTTTATATCCCAGATAGGGTTGAAACATCATCTACAATATTCAAAGACAGATCTTTAATTGTACAAACATTTCAGTTAACGTTTCTGGCGTTTTTTGGAAATGAATATATTAAAATTGGCTGTTCTTTGATTTGTACCAATATATCTATTATTTCACAATTACTCACGTTTTGTTTACTTCTTTCGGTTTTGCTCCTTCTCACTTGGCGTTCTGTCACACATCTCTTTCACTATTCACTAGGAAGTGGATACCTACTATTTTTGAAGTTGTGTAATAAATCACATTTATGAATGATTTTACATACTTGTGGATTATTCAAAATATTCACGTCTAGATTTGTTCACAACATAATGATTCTGTTTTGAGGTCAGACTCAGATACTTGGATTAATTCATCACAGGATTTACCTGTTTCATCCTCTATTTGCACAAATGAGTTCCAGGTGAACAATTGGGCCAAGTTTATGCTTTATATCGACGTTCAAATGGACATATGGATTGCTCTTGTTTTTGATAACCATATGCTTTACAACTATACAGATCCTCCATGGATTTTAGAAATACAATTATGGTGGTCTCTCTCATCAATTTAGGCAAAACTAGTGACTAATGCCTCCTGACATATTGGGAGTAATGTTTTGCTTATCACGTTCATGAATGTCTGATACCATTCCAAAGGCAGCCTTTCAGTTGCAAGCGTTTTAACCCTATTCAGTGCATTTATAGCCCTTTTTATTCCTGCAATGCTATGGATGCTTCCAGGTTAGTCCTTTGTTCCTGCATGAGTGCAGGAAGCTGGCCTGGTGTGTGGTGAGCACCTATGGTGTTATCACCTTATTCAAGGTTTCCCCCTATCAGTGAAGTGTAGGCAGTATCTATGAAGCCAGGGCTCGGTAGAGGTAGCTGTTGATGAGCAGCCAAGACTTATCTAGGAGCCATGTAAAGCCATGCAATACCACTATAGTCACACAGCACTATCACACCTGAAAGAACCACACAGTGTTACAAAAATAAAGGTACTTTAGTAGGGTTACACAAATACTAGAATACTAATAGGCAGTCCCCCAAATGGAGGTAAGTAAACACACTAATATATACACATTAGCAATCAGTAAAGAGCATAAAAAGCAATAAGCATTGGCAAAAGCAAAAGAAAATAGTCAGGGCCCTAGGGAGGGCCAAATCATATACTAAGAAAGTGGAATGCGGGAAACAGTTCCCCACCCAAGGATGTGGAATCATTAAGAGGGGAGCTGGAGGAACTAGGAACCCCAAGAAGTGGGTACCAGAGTGACTACAAGCGACCAGGAGAGCAGAGGTAAGTACCTGGTTTTCCCCACACCCAATAGGAGGAATTTGGAAAAGAATGGTGCAAGACCCAAACAAGACTAGAAGGACCCAAAGATGGATTCTGGCAGAAGAGGATCTGTAAAGGAAGGGGACCAAGTCCAGTTCGTGATGGAGTGTCCGGTTGTGGCAGGTGCCACAACCCACCTTTTTGTGGATGCAGGACTAGGTCGACGGGGAATGAAGAGGACGAGCTGTGCAACACAGGAACAGAAGAAGAGTCCCTGAAGTGATGCAGTTGGTGTCCCATGTCGTCTGTCGGGTTGCAATGGCGCAGTAGGTGAGTGGTGCAAGAAGACCACCAACAAGCCTTGGCAAATGCAACAGGGAAGGAAGACCAGTTGCAAGGCTGAAGAGGACCAGCAAGGCCCAGGGGACTCGACCCAAGGTGGGGAGTCCAGGATGATCCTCATCATTTGGGAGAATCACAAGGAGACGATGCAGCCCCCACAGGCAACCCACTGGCAGCAGGCACAGCAGTCGCAATGAGGCCCCCTCAGCACACCTGAAGAGGAGTTCCATGTCGCTGGAGCAGGCGAGAGGAGACTGTGCTTGGCAGGAAGAAGTGCTGGGGTGCGGGCTACACGAAGCCTGAAGATCCCTTGGTGGAGCAGCAAACCAGTTTATGCAAGGAGGGGACCAAATGTGCCCTTCAAAGCATAGCTGTGGCTTGGGGGGGCTACTCCTCCCAAGCCATGTAACACCTATTTCCAAGGGAGAGGGTGTTACCTCCCTCTCCCACAGGAAATCATTTGTTCTGCCTTCTTCTGCCTGAGCTAGTCAAGCAGCAGGCGATCATAAAGCTGTCTGAGGGGTGGCAGCAGTGCGGGCTGCTTGCAAAACCCTGGAAGACTAGTAGGAGCAATACTCGGGGGTCCTCTAAGGAGCCCCCAGAGTGCATGGAATCATACAACCAATACTGGCAACAGTATTGGGGTATGATTATAACATGTTTGATACCAAACATGCCCAGGTTCACAGTTACTATTATAGAGCTGACACAGGTAGTGTCCAGTACACAGGTAAAATGGCTTCCCTGCACTTACTAAGTCCAGAGCAATGGAACTGGAGTTCGCAGGGGCACCCTTGCTCAGGCAGGGGTGCCCTCACACAGGGGTGCCCTCACACACAGGTGCCTGAACCCTGCCCTCTGGGCTAGGAGGGCCTACCATAGGGGTGACTTATAGTGACCTGGCGCAGTGACCTGTAGTGAAAGGGTGTATGCACCTTTTCACGCAGGCTGCAGTGGCAGGCCTGCAGACACATTTTACATGGGCTATAATGGGTGGCACAATACATGCTGCAGCCCATGGGGAACCCCTGGTGCCCCAATGCCCTGGGTACCTAAGTAACATATACTAGGGACTTATATGAGGGCACGAGTATGCCAATAGTGGGGTGTGCTAAGTCCTAGGCAACCAGATTTAGAGGGAGAGAGCAAAATCACTGGGGTCCTGGATAGCATGATCCCAATGAAAACATTACATTACTGACAGCAGGCAAAAAGTGGGGGTAACCATACCAAAAAGAAGGTACTTTCCTACAATGAGCTTGGGGATTCACTGTGTTTGAAGCACCACATATATATCTCCTTCCCTCCACCTCAATGATTGTGCGTGCAACTGTTTAAAATACACCAGAAACCCCCATTAATTTGTTCTTGTGTGCCTGTAATATCTGTAAAATGAGCATTTAAGGGGGATTAACAGAAGCTAAAATTTGACTTGGGCACTCAATAACATCCCCAACAACCTCCTACTCTGGCACAACAACTTAAGTGAAGCAGAAGCTACTTGCATGGATTTTTGAACAGCAATGAAAACTCAGGATCCATGCTGTCAAGGCCACAAAAGATTTGCAGGCTGTGGTCTGTCAGCTTCAAACCAAGTCTGGGAGAGGGTTTTGCATGGCAGAAGAGCACACAGGCAGCATCAAAGAAGCTGCAACTCAAGTGCCAAAGAACTCTGGGGCCTTTGTGGGTTTTGCACCGATTGAATGATAGATCGGTGGGGACCTAAGAACACTAAGGTTAATATACACAATGAAGGAAAGGGGATGGGTGGTCGCAACACCAAATATAACACCATACAGCAATAGCTACACAGAGGCGAAAAAAGGAAAAGGGAAATGTGGTAGCCATCTAGCATGAAGTAGGGCTTTGGTAAAAAATCTATACTTTCAGCAATCTAGCCTAGAATAGAGGCCATTTAAACCTAGAAATTACAGACTGATTAAAAGAATGTTCAGTAAGACTATACCTTAACACAGAAGTTTAACATCACATTCTAAAGCCAAATGAAATTATTATTGAGCTGTGCAATATGTCAATCTACTATATTTTTAAAACATATTTTATTGTTTTAATCATCATGTACAGCATAAAAGAGCAGTATCCCAATATCCCATCCATCATTATAGTCGGGAAAAAAACCATTACAACAGGACTTGCACACAATGGTCGGAACATGTGATGCTGGGGACTCAATAGAACATTTGTGCTCACTGAAATCTCAGTTAGAACCTAGGCTAAAGCAAAGTCTGGAGTGGTAAGCAACTTGTGGGTAAGATTCTTTACAGCCAATTTTAGAGACCTTACAATCATGGAGAGTATACATTTACAATATGGATAGGTGGGGATTGAAGAAGAGGTTCTAACATTTATAAATATTCAGTGAAAAATGTTTCAAAGACCTTGCATCCACAATGACCTTGTTCTCTCATCAATTTTGGAAGTGGGTGCAAAATGCCCTTCACCATTCAAGGATGGGAGTGACATTATTGTATCCAAGGCCTGCAAAATACTCTGTCTCAAACCTGTCTTTTCAGAATACACCCTTTGCACTCAGCCCATTTATTTAACTCCTTGCTCCATTTCTGAAGGCTACGGCACCCAGGGTTTTTCCAACTCATATAGGTTTGGTGCTTAGCCAGAAAGAGCACCAGATCTATAAATCTGCTTTTTATGCTGCTGGCTTTAGATCTCTGATAGGCACTTAGTAAGCACAAGACTGAAGCCTTTGAGGCATTCCTATCAATTGACATGTGTAAGGAAATGCCTCCTTGGCATGGTTACACCCTTACTTTTTGCCTTTTGCTGATGCCAGTTATGATATAAAGTATGCTGGGACCCTGCTAACCAGGCCCCAGCACCAGTGTTCTTTCCCTAAACTGTACCTTTACTTCCACAATTGGCACAACCCTGGCACTCAGATAAGTCCCTTGTAATTGGTACCCCTGGTACTAAGGGCCCTGATGCCAGGGAGGTCTCTAAGGGCTGCAGCATGTCTTATGCCACCCTGGGGACCTCTCACTCAGCACATGCACACTGCCTCACAGCTTGTGTGTGCTGGTGGGGAGAAAATGACTAAGTCGACATGGCACTCCCCTCAGAGTGCCATGCCAACCTCACACTGCTGTGGCGTAGGTAAGTCACCCCTCTAGCAGGCCTTAAAGCCCTAAGGCAGGGTGCACTATACCACAGGTGAGGGCATATGTGCATGAGCACTATGCCCCTACAGTGCCTAAGCAAAACCTTAGACATTGTAAGTGCAGGGTAGCCATAAGAGTATATGGTCTGGGAGTCTGTCAAAAACGAACTCCACAGCTCCATAATGGCTACACTGAAAACTGGGAAGTTTGGTATCACACTTCTGAGCACAATAAATGCACACTGATGCCAGTGTGGAATTTATTGTAAAATGCACCCATAGGGCATCTTAGAGATGTCCCCTGAATACCAGTCCGACTCCTAGTGTTAGGTTGACCAGTTTCTGCCAGCCTGCCACAACCAGACGAGTTGCTGGCCACATGGGGAGAGTGCCTTTGTCACTCTGGCCAGGAACAAAGCCTGTACAGGGTGGAGGTGCTTCTCACCCCCCCCCCCCTGCAAGAACTGTAACACCTGGTGGTGAGCCTCAAAGGCTCATGCCTTTTGTTACAGTACCCCAGGGTATCCCAGCTAGTGGAGATGCCCACCCCTCAGGCCACTGCCCCCACTTTTGGTGGCAAGGCTGGAGAAGATAATGAGAAAAACAAGGAGAAGTCACCAACCAGTCAGGACAGCCCCTAAGGTGTCCTGAACTGATGTGACCTCTGCCTTTAGAAATCCTCCCTCTTGAGATTGGAGGATTCCCCCAATAGGATTAGGGATGTGCCCCCCTCCCCTCAGGGAGGAGGCACAAAGAGGGTGCAGCCACCCTCCAGGACAGTAGCCATTGGCTCCTGCCCCCCAGACCTAAACACACCCCTAAATTAAGTATGTAGGGACACCCCAGAACCCAAGAAATCAGATTTCTGCAACCTGAAACAAGAAGGACTGCTGACCTGAAAGCTCTGCAGAGACGACGGAGACGACAACTGCTTTGGCCCAAGCCCTACCGGCCTCGAAGAAAACTGCAACAGCGACGCATCCGACAGGGACCAGTGACCTCTGAAGCCTCAGAGGACTACCCTGAACCAAAGGACCAAGAAACTCCCGTGAACAGCAGCTCTGTTCAACAACAGCAACAACTTTGCAACTTTCTTGCAACTTTCAAGGACCTCACTCTTGCCGCCGGAAGCGTGAGACTTCACCCTCTGCACCCGATGCCCCCAGCTCGAGCTCCAGAGAACCAACACAACAAGGAGGACTGCGACCTCGTGAGTAGCTGAGATGACCCCCCCCTGGACCGCCACAGCGACGCATGCAGAGAGAATCCAGAGGCTTCCCCCTGACCGCGACTGGCTGTAACAAGGAACCCGTCGACTGGACAAAGCACTGCACCCGCAGCCCCCAGGACCAGAAAGAACCGAACCTCAGTGCAGGAGTGTCCCCAAGGCGACCCTCTGCGTAGCCCAGTCAGTGGCTGGCCCGAGAAGCCCCCCTGTGCCCTGCCTGCACCGCCAGAGTGACCCCTTGGTCTCTCCATTGATTCTAATACAAAACCCGACGCCTGCTTTGCACACTGCACCCGGCCGCCCATGTGCCACTGAGGGTGTGTTTTGTGTGCCTACTTGTGTCCCCCACAGTGCTCTACAAAACCCCCCTGGTCTGCCCTCTGAGGACACGGGTACTTACCTGCTGGTAGACTAGAACCGGAACACCCCTGTTCTTCTGTGTTTTGGGCACCTCTTTGACCTCTGCACCTGACCAGCCCCGAGCTGCTGGTGTGGTAACTTTGGGGTTGCCTTGAACCCTCAACGGTGGGCTGCCTATGCCCAGGAACTTAGACTTTTAAGTGTCTTACTTGCCTGATAAACTAACCATTACTTACCTTCCCCAGGAACTGTTGATTTTTGCACTTTGTCCACTTTTAAAATAGCTTATTGCCATTTTTACTAAAACTGTTGATGTTATTGCTCTAATTCAAAGTTCCTAACTCACCTGTGTGGAGTACCTTGCATTTTATGTATTTACTTCAAATCTTCAACTTGTGGTTCTAAAAATAAATTAAGAAAATATATTTTTCTATATAAGAACTATTGACCTGGAGTAAAGTCTTTGAGTGTGTGTTCCTCATTTATTGCCTGTGTGTGTACAACAAATGCTTAACACTACCCTCTGATAGGCCTACTGCTCGACCACACTACCACAAAATAGAGCATTAGAATTATCTAATTTTGCCACTATCGTACCTCTAAGGGGAACCCCTGGACTCTGTGCACACTATCTCTCACTTTGAGATAGTATATACAGAGCCAACTTCCTACAACGTGTCAACAATCTGTATCAGTTTGTCCCAGCAGAATACCAGGGAGGGACAACTCCACAAACCATGTCATATAAACACTGAGCAGGTAGTTGTTTAGGGTCATCTTAAACCTAGTGTTCCCAGATGTCTTTCAGGTGAGTTTCAGTATTTTATTCCAGTATCCCTCATCCAGAAGCATGTCAAGATCGTTGGACTATTTGTCACGTAAGTAGGTCACCTCTGGCTTTGTGCGATGAGTGATCTGTACAATCAGGTTATCACTCTGTTAGGCAAGTGTGTTTGGGTGGTTTCAATGTTTCAGGTTTCTATTACACCTTTATCAATGTCATTACAGCTCTGTGTATTAAAAAATGACACTCTCGGATCTAATAGAATCTGTGAAGCTCCTGAAACTCTACAAAGTTTCCGCCTATATATATTTTATCCAGCATGACAAAACCTTTCTTTGCCCAGTCATACAACCCATTTCAGATCCCATGGTGTTGCTTGACTTGCAAGGAACTCAATGGTATCTCTGTATTTTATGGGTTTTTTGTGTGCGTTCTCTGTAGCACTCTGATTGAGAGAAAGTTAAGTGCTCTAACAAGAATTATTTCCTTTGTTCTAAATATTAAGGGGTGTAGCAATAGCCGCAAGAGTGTTTTGTGTAGGTGTATCTGGGTTATTCCATCTATCATCTCTCTATCTAGCCACTCATTGTAATTGTGCAGCCATATAGTGGAGTTGCAGGTCCTTTGCAACCAATCCACCTTCCACAACTGAGACCTGCAGTTTAGCCCGAGCAATTTTACATCTGTTTGCATCTCACGTTCAGTCTAGGAGTATCATATCAAGTTTGCATGATATGGAGTAGAGTGGTGAAGAAGTATAAAGTCATGGGGAGTAGGACGATTTTTGAAAGAGCTATTCTCCACATGATTGAAATAGTGAGCATTTTACCAGAATTTAACAATATGTTTTAAAGAGGTCATGGACACTAGAAAGTGCTCTTCCAATACCTCATCTTCAGTTCTAAATATGCAGACCGTCGGCTATTTCCTAGTGGTTGGTTCACATATTATACTGTCATCCAGCATTGGGGGGGGCTTTTGTTCCCCTCAAGTGGGAGGACAGAATATGCACAGGATTTGCCCCAGTTTACTTTCAGGCATGACAGCAACCAAAATGTTCTTAAAGCCTCAATAGAGCCATTAACATTGGAATTTTCCGCAAACAAATACAAAAGCATTTCATCTGTGTACACAGAAACATACAGAGGTGAGAATTTATCACAAGGCCCTGAAAGTACTGCCCCAGTCTAATCGATGTGGCAAACAAAATATTGAAAAGGAGGCAACATTGTCTTGTGCCTCTGCCAAAGGACAAGTTTCCAAGACGAGGCCTCTCGTTCTGATTCGGCAGTTAGGCTGGTATGTATCAATGCTGCCCATTTCTGGGACCCAATACCTATGCTGTCCATAGCAGCATAAAGGAACTCCCACCGATGGGAGTTAAAGGCCTTCTCAGTATCTATGGAGAGTACCAGAGGCTTGAAGTAATCTTGCAAGGGGTAATCCAGTACCTTTATTCGTCTTCTAATGTTACCAACAAGCTGCACTTTGGGAAGAAGCCATTTTGATCAGGGTGTTGTATCAAGTCAAGTATTCTGGGAAGTAGTGTATGTGTCAAGAGTTCTCTCGACACCTTGTAATCGGCATTGAGCAGTGGCTTTTAAGAAGATAAAGTCCCCTCATCTATGTCGTTTTTGGGAGAGATTTGATGACTGCTTCTCCCATGGTAGAGTGCTAGCAACCCATTATCTTTGCTTCTTTAATAACGTTAGTTAATTTAAGAGTACGAAGATCTGATTATGCTGCATACAACAAAATAGGCAGGCCACCCGACCCAGGCACTTTTCCTTTTACCATCTCCTCAATAACGGCTTGAACTTTCCAATCAGAGATGTCCTCATCTAGAAGTTTAAATCCTCAGGAGGAAATTACTGGGCTATACCACCCGATATGTACTCAATCAATGCTTGCCTAACCTTGTTTCTCTGGGCCCAGTATAATCTGCCATAATATGTTGTGAACACAGCATGTATTTCCGCCTGGGAAAATCCCAACTCATCGTGCTCATTCTGAATACCTTGAACACGGGAGTCTGTTTTCTAGGTTAGCCAGCCAGCAATCTCCTGGCATTGTCTCTTTCATCATGTGTTTTAGACAGATAGCACTTATAATCATAACCATTTTGTCGTTCTATCAATTCCAGCAATCTTTCTCTTCTTCTTTCAAGTGTTCTCAAGTTTCGGGAAGTCTCAGTTATTCCTTTGCAGATTGTTTAATAGCTGCTCTTGCTTGCTTATTTATGTCTTTGTTTCAATGCGATCTCACCCCAGCTGAGGTGAATATGCAATTGCTTTTTGACAACAATGTTGAATACTTCTCATTCTGCTAATACAGTTGAACCTGTTTCATTTTCTGTTAAGAAATGTGTATAGCTTCTCTTAGTGTGGGCTATCTAGCGCCTCTATTTTAAGTTTCCGAGTCAGAATGGTTGCATCTAATCTAACATGCATAATGGAATAGCTTTAGCCGCTTTTTGTGTCGTCGACGATGGCAGAGGAGGGTGTAAGCTGTCCAGGAAACCAAAAGCAATGCAGCTGTAGTCACCCTCTACAATATGTGGGTAATTAAGTATGTTAGTCAGGGCAGTACATTGTCAAAAAACTCCTGTTCTACGTTTCGGGAATACATATGTTTATTAACCCCTTAAGCTGCTGGGCCTTCCCCCCCCCAGTGCTGAGCCCTTTTTTGGCTATTTGGGGTAGTTCGCGCTTAGGGCCTCATAACTTTTTGTCCACATAAGCTAACCACGCCAAATTTGCGTCCTTTTTTTCCAACATCCTAGGGATTCTAATGGTACCCAGAGTTGGTGGTTTCCCCTGGAGGAGACCAAGAAAATAGCCAAAATACAGTGAAAATTTAGTTTTTTCCAAAAAAATTGGAAAAAAGGGCTGCCGAAGAAGGCTTGTGGTTTTTTCCCTGAAAATGCCATCAACAAAGGGTTTCTGGTGCTGAAATCACTATCTTCCCACCTTTCAGGAACGGGCCGACTTGAATCAGAAAACCAAATTTTTCAACACAAATTTGGCATTTTACTGGGACATACCCCATTTCTACTATATTTGGTGCTTTCAGCCTCCTTCCAGTTAGTGACAGGAATGGGTGTGAAACCAATGCTGGATCCCGGAATGCTAAACATTTCTGAAAACTAGACAAAATTCTGAATTCAGCAAGGGGTCATTTGTGTAGATCCTACAAGGTTTTCCTACAGAAAATAACAGCTGAAATAAAAAAAAATATTGAAATTGAGCTGAAAACAACAGCCATTTTTCTTTATGTTTTACTCTGTAACCTTTTCCTGCGATGTCAGATTTCTGAAAGCAATATACCATTTTGTCTGCTGGACTCTTCTGGTTGCGGGGATATAAAGGGCTTGTAGGTTCATCAAGAACCCTAGGTACCCAGAGCCAATAAATGAGCTGCACCCTGCAGTTGGTTTTCATTCTATACTGGGTATACAGCAATTCATTTGCTGAAATATGAAGAGTGAAAAAGAGGTATCAAGAAAACCTTTGCATTTCCAAAATGGGATCAAGATAAGGTTTTGAGGAGCAGTGGTTATTTGCACATCGCTGAATTCCGAGGTGCCCATACTAGCATGTGAATTGCAGGGCATTTCTCAAATAGACGTCTTTTTTACACACTCTCTTATATTTGGAAGGAAAAAATGTAGAGAAAGATAAGGGGCAATAACACTTGTTTTGCTATTCTGTGTTCCCCCAAGTCTCCCGATAAAAATTATACCTCACTTGTGTGGGTAGGCCTAGTGCCCGCGACAGGAAATGCCCCAAAACACAACATGGACACATCCTATTTTTTTTATAGAAAACACAGCTGTTTTTTCCAAAGTGCCTACCTGTAGATTTTGGCCTCTAGCTCAGCCGGCACATAGGGAAACCTACCAAACCTGTGCATTTCTGAAAACTAGAGACCTAGGGGAATCCAAGGAGGGGTGACTTGCGGGGCTCGGACCAGGTTCTGTTACCCAGAATCCTTTGCAAACCTCAAAAAGTGGCTAAAAAAACAAGTTTTCCTCACATTTCGGTGACAGAAAGTTCTGGAATCTGAGAGGAGCCACAAATTTCCTTCCACCCGGCGTTCCCCCAAGTCTCCCGATAAAAATGATACCTCACTTGTGTGGGTAGGCCTAGCGCCCGCGACAGGAAACGCCCCAAAGCGCAACGTGGACACATCAAAATTTTTGGAAGAAAACAGAGGTGTTTTTTGAGAAGTGCCTACCTGTAGATTTTGGCCTCTAGCTCAGCCGGCACCTAGGGAAACCTACCAAACCTGTGCATTTCTGAAAACTAGAGACCTAGGGCAATCCAAGGAGGGGTGACTCGCGGGGCTCGGACCAGGTTCTGTTACCCAGAATCCTTTGCAAACCTCAAAAAGTGGCTAAAAAAACAAGTTTTCCTCACATTTCGGTGACAGAAAGTTCTGGAATCTGAGAGGAGCCACAAATTTTCTTCCACCCAGCGTTCCCCCAAGTCTCCCGATAAAAATGATACCTCACTTGTGTGGGTAGGCCTAGCGCCCGCGACAGGAAACGCCCCAAAGCGCAACGTGGACACATCCAAATTTTTTGAAGAAAACAGAGGTGTTTTTTGAGAAGTGCCTACCTGTAGATTTTGGCCTCTAGCTCAGCCGGCACATAGGGAAACCTACCAAACCTGTGCATTTCTGAAAACTAGAGACCTAGGGGAATCCAAGGAGGGGTGACTTGCGGGGCTCGGACCAGGTTCTGTTACCCAGAATCCTTTGCAAACCTCAAAAAGTGGCCAAAAAAACAAGTTTTCCTCACATTTCGGTGACAGAAAGTTCTGGAATCTGAGAGGAGCCACAAATTTCCTTCCACCCGGCGTTCCCCTAAGTCTCCCGATAAAAATGATACCTCACTTGTGTGGGTAGGCCTAGCGCCCGCGACAGGAAATGCCCCAAAACAGAACGTGGACACATCAAATTTTTTCATAGAAAACAGTGCCTACCTGTGGATTTTGGCCTCTAGCTCAGCCGGCACCTGGGGAAACCTAGCAAACCAGCACATTTTTGAAAACTAGAAACCCAGGGGAATCCAAGATGAGGTGACTTGTTGGGCTCGGACCAGGTTCTGTTACCCAGAATCCTTTGCAAACCTCAAAATGTGGCTAAAATACCACGTTTTCCACACATTTCGGTGACCGAAAGTTCTGGAATCTGAGGGGAGCCACAAATTTCCTTCCACCCAGCGTTCCCCCAAGTCTCCCGATAAATATGATACCTCACTTGTGTGGTTAGGCCTGGTGCCTGCGACAGGAATAGATCACACAACGGTCAATGTTGGTCCTTACGTGAGGCAGCTGTTGACCCTGGGGTGATCCATTCCTGACACAGGCACTAGGTGTAGGCACTCAAGTGGGGTAGTGTTTTTATCAGGACAGGTGAGGAGTCACTGGGTGGTAGGAATGTTGTGGATCCCAGCATATTCCTGTAGTTTGTGTGACAGAAATGCGAGAAAAATAGAGTTTTTTTTCAACATTTCAGCTTTGCAGGGTATTCTGGGTAAGAAAACTTTGGGGAATCCACACAAGTCACACCTCTGTGGACTCCCCCGAATGTCTAGTTTCCAGAAATGTTTGGGTTTAGTGTGTTTCTCTATATGGCCGCCGAATCCAGGACCAAAAACACAGGTGCCTGCCTTACAAAACCAGTTTGTTTTGCCATAGACAATTTTGATGTCTCCACAATATGATTTGGGTGGTGGAATTTGGGGCTGAACTAAATTGGTGAGCTCCCAAGAGAGCACTCTCTCTGCTTGCCGCCGCATTCACCTGCTCTCTGGGTTGGCCTAACCCACTATTACCCAGTTGCACGAACAGCTTGCGAAGGGACAGCAGGACTGTCCTCATCACCTCCCTCATAATGTACTGGAAGAGGAGTTTTCGAATGGGACTCCTCTGACTGAAAAATCACTCCCAGAGTCTGCGCCATTGTCCTATCCCTCAGATGCTGTCTCAGTATCTGATGTCTCAGTCTCTGATCCTATGTCAGAGCGGTCCTCTATAACCCGAGTGCAGGCAGCAGTCATCCATCAAGATGCCATCTCTGCTATTGGCTAAACTGTTGCTCTAAAACACTAGCCTACGTAGACAGTCACAAAATCGATGGTGTGTGTGAGATACGTGCAACAGTAGAGGCCACCTTACCTGCGCTTCTTCCCTCAATCAGCACGTACTTTCAAGACACTCAAAAAACACCTTGTCACATACCATTCGTCAGTCTTTAGCACCTCCTGCGCCCAGTCCAACAATCATTATTGGTGCTCCCACTCCCTCCTCCTCGGATTCCCTCATTACCACCCAGCAAAAGTGCCCTTCATCTCTCCATAGACTTTACTAATGTACTCAGCTATTTACATAAAATACAGATGTGCTCTTTGCAGTAGGCATATAAACCTTCTGCGCTTCTTTATGGCACTAAAACTGCCACTAGACAAGTCGGACCCTTTTCCCCCCAGGGAAACCACACACATATTGACAAAAGTGATGTATATATGACAGCCAACCACCTGAAACTCAACTCAAGCAAAACTGAAATAATCCTCTTTGGCCCTCACCAAAAAAACCTGGGACCCCCATGGTGGCCCACCACGCTAGGCCCTGCACCCACCCCCGCCAACTACGCACGCAACCTCAGCATCATCCTAGACTCCTCCCTCTCTATGACCCAACAAATCAACGCTCTTACCTCCTCATGCTTCAACAAACTCCGTATACTGAAAAACATTCAAATGGATCCCCACAGAGACCAGAAAAACTGTCACTCACGCACTCATCAGCAGCAGGCTTGATTACAGAAACGCCCTCTACACCGGCACCACTCTAAAACTCAAGTGCAAACTACACGCATCCAGAACTCAGCAGCACGACTCATCCTCGACCTCCACCGACACGAACACATCTCTCCACACCTCAAATCCCTCCACTGGCTCCCCATTGACAAAAGGATCACCTTCAAGATCCTCATCCTCACACACAAATCACTCCACAACACGGGCCCTGCCTACCTCAACGAGAGTCACCTTCCACACCCCCACACGAAACGTCCGTTCAGCTGACCTCTCTCTCGCCTCTGACCCCCGCATCAAACACACCACCACCGGGGGCAGATCCTTCTCCTACATTGCACCCAAAACATGGAACGCACTCACAACCCACATTCGCAAGACCCAAAACCTACTTCTTTTCAGGAAGGGCCTCAAAACCTGGCTTTTTGAACAGTGAACCTCCTAGCCCCTTTCCCTCCCCCCCGTCCTCCCCCCAGCGCCTTGAGACCCTCACAGGTGAGTAGCGCGCTTTATAAATCTCTTTGATACAGATCTACCTATATATATATATATATATAAATATATATCTACATAGATATATCTATAGATATATCCATGTACCTAGATATATCTATCTACATAGATATATATATATAGATATATACATATATTTTTTTTTAGTTGTTGTATGGTTTCCTTGGGGGCCAAAATGGCCCCCAGGGAAACCCTACAACATCTAAAAAAAAAATAGCCCCCACAGGGGGTCACCCTGCCCACGGGCGACCCCCTGTCATTTCATTTTTTTTTTTGTATTTTTTTTTTTGAAAAAAAAAAAAATCCCCTGGGGGGGGGGGGGGCGCGATTGCGCCCCCTCCCCTCCCCCCCCCCCCCCCAGGGGGCACCTACCTTTTTTTTTTTTAAGAAAATTATGCGGGGGGGGCGGCCCGTTTTCCGGGGGGGGGCCGCCCCCCAAAAGTGAAATCCCTGGTGTCTAGTGGGGTTTCCTGGCCCCCGATCGCAGCTGTGCTGCGATCGGGGGCCAGGAAACCGTTTCAGAAGGCCTCGTAAGAAAGGGGAGAGTCTCCCCTTTCTTACGAGGCCTTTTCAAAATGTTTCCTGACCCCCCCGATCGCAGCTGTGCTGCGATCGGGGGAGCCAGGAAACCTGAAAGTGTTTCCTGGCCCCCGATCGCAGCACAGCTGCGACCGGGGGCCAGGAAACACTTTCAGGAAGGCCTCGTAAGAAAGGGGAGTGTCTCCCCTTTCTTACGAGGCCTTCCTGAAAGTGTTTCCTGGCCCCCGATCGCAGCTGTGCTGCGATCGGGGGCCAGGAAACACGGTCAGGAAGGCCTCGTAAGAAAGGGGAGACTCTCCCCTTTCTTACGAGGCCTTCCCGAACGTGTAAAAGGCCGTTTTCCCCATGAAAGCAGGAAGCGGCCGCAAGGCTGCTTCCTGCTTTCATGGGGAAAACACCTTTGAGGCGCGCTGACGTCACAAAGGGGCGGGTGGGGGGCGGGGGGAGACACGGTAGCTTCCGTGTCTCCCGGGGGGGAAAAAAAAATTAAAAAAAAATCCTCGGGTGCAACGCACCCGAGGATTTATTAATGCCCTTCCTGGTGTCGGCCACTGGTCGTGACCCGCACAAGGGAGGGTGTGTGAGCGTCGGCCAGTGGCCGACGCCCGCACTTAAGAGGTTAATGCAATGTCATTACCTTCCAGCCAGTCCCCACAATGATCTATGTTCCTTGTTTCGACTACGACTATCTTACGTTGGAGAGGTTACCTAGTCTGATACAGATTAGCACACCCATGAGAAACACAGAATAGGCTGTGAAATATACAAGTCCTCACCTTTTTTTCTGCAGGGCTAGGCTTTCTGCTTCTGTGAGCTGCGCTTCCTGGAGAAATGCAACCTTGATTCCTAGCCTTTAGATACAGGTTGGAACATCATACCTTTAACTAGAGGAGGTTAGTCTCCTTAAATTTCATGCAAGTCATTTATTTTGGTCAAAGATTCTAATTAATGCAGCCATATTGCAATTGCATCCTACTTTACCTACTTGGTGCCCACCTCTCCCCACCCACCTTTACCTGTCTTACTTTTTAATGTCACTCTAGTGTAAAAATGACTTAATTAACTTAAACTGGCTACCATAGGCACAATACCCTAACTCAGTCCCCCCAGGACCGATGAGCCAAGGTGCACTGTCCAAACAGTACACATGTTACCACCTTAATGCCAACTCAGCTCACCAGGAAGCATCATTAACTTGTAGATTTGCCTGGGTCAGCAGCAATTAAGTGACAGCATATGGGCGAGACCATTTTGCTAATTTTAGTTGCATTATTTTATCTGCTGTGCTAGATTTTATCTTAGGCATGGTGACAGTCATTTGTCCCGCTGGTACTCCCTTCTCCCATGCCCAATTCTTCTGTGGCAACGTCTTTCACAGGTTTTTTTTACGTCTCTTCTTTAAGTTGCAGCTGCAAAAACCTTCTGCTTTCTGCAGCGTCTGGCCTACTGGTTAGTAGGGCAGACACCCGTTTGCCTCCCTGTCCTCCATTTACAGCTTCTACGTTTGGAAGAATGCTGCTGAAGTGGGCCTTCACTCAGCATCATACGGATCTAGCCATTCCTATGCTTTGTGCGGGTTTGAAAAAAATAGGTTTTTTTTCATCCACTTACATTCCTAAACTAGTTGAAAACAGCAACGCATACTGGATTCAATTGACTTACATTGTTTTCTTCAAAGCTCTGAATGATCCCCTTCGTCTTTGCACTGTAGCTGTGAAGTTCAAGAAGATCAGTATTCTCACATGTTCAACTGATATTGGTCACTTGGTGCACCCTTGATGCAGTATTTAGTCTTGATACCTGAAGTGAACCAGGTATGTAACCACAGCTGTGGCAGAGCTCCAGGATGAAGAGGGTGCGGCAGCACTAAATGAGCTCGAGAGTGCAGAATTGTGATAGCAACTGCCTCCTGGATCCAGTCCTGAGAAAATGTGATTATGGAGGTGCCTTCTTTCTTCTCGGGCAGGTCCACTTCCTTAACATCAATGCTCCTGGTGTGTTCTTCCACTCTATTTTCTAAGGTCTGCACTTGATCGTTCATGGATATGAGTCACTTCTTAAGGTCATCCAAGGTGGAAGTCAACTCCGATGCAAGAGTTTCTACTTCAGGTACTCACTCTGACATTTTTTTTGTAGTCATTACAGAGTAAACTAAGGTCTACCGCTAAAGTGTATATTTTGCTTCCTAGCGAGCCTCTGATAGAACTAATGGCTGCCAAAATATTATCTAATATGTTCCCAAGCTCAGGGCGTCCGCAAGAGCTCTGGGCCGGCATTTGTGGTTTAGTTTTGATCAGTTCGGAGGGTGACTTCAACTGACACCTCTTTTCTCTGTTCAACTTATTATTGCAGGTAAATGCGCACCTTCAAATCGCACGAGGTTAGTCGTTTTTTTTTGCTTGATCAAATTTCCACAAGGTAGTTCTACAAGGCAATCCTGTGATTTCCAGATTTTAGCTCTGCTCGACAATCTTGAGATTTGTCCAGTGTTCAAAGCAAAGCACTTAGGTCATCAGACATTCAGCTTTATTGTGCTTTCATGGACAGCGTGTTTACCCCACTGGCTTTTCCCACAGAGAGCCCGTCACTTTTCATCCAGCAGAGGTCATTAAATATCCTCACCAGATAATTGCCCCATTAATTCAGGGACTCTCTCCTCTCCAGCTCCTGTTTCTACTGGTTTACTACAGCACTATTATGTGGTCTGGGCAGGTGGGGTGATCCTTAGCCCTACCCAAGCCCAATCAATGTCCTCTGGCAGGACACTACCTCACTGGCACTCGTGTGAGGCTCTGCAACATTTTCCAGAAATTGCCTGTGGAGTACTAAGCTCACACTGCACTCTGGGGTATGCGAGTACACGCAGATCCCAATGTGCAAGGTCAGCAAACTAGGACAACCTTAGCCTGATTCTACAGCAAACCACCTTGCTACGCACATTTCTGGGGAAGGTTGCTTCTCAATTACGACCTAGTCTCTGACCCCGGGCAGCTCATCATGGTGTCTGCACTCTCAAGGTAAACCAGGCTTAGCACATTGCCCTACAATGAGGTTGGCTTAGCTCCTCTGTCAGGTCATGAGGTGGTGTCAGTGACCCAATACGGTCTTTAACTCAGCCCCGGTTAGAGGTCTGTGGTGTATGTAGGATCTGGTGCAGCTCTACAGATTTCCCCAGCACCTCAGTCACCATAATACAACTAAGCATAACAGGCACAGCCACAGCCACAGCCACACCACAGCATTATCGGTTCGGTCACCACCACTCCACCTCTTCTGCTGGGCACTGCAGAGTCGGTCAGGGTCCCAAAACAATTCCCACAGCTCAACTAAAAGCAGTCCAGAGAGATCAAGCCAGCAACCTCTCGTTCCACAGTGGCCAAGCCCTGACACCAACAATCTAGGATGCTTAGACCATAAACTGATCCACTAGAAAAGTGAGAAGGGCCTACAAGTATGGAGCAGGACTCTGACCATGCAAATGCACTTCACATCCCAGTATGTGGGACCACACTCCTGACCAATGGTGTGTATGGAGGAATGGATACCAATAACTTAAAATTTGATACACCACGGGAGAAAAAGTGAATAATATCAGACCAAGTAATCTACAAACCAAGATGTTATACACTTCATTCTAGTACGTCTGCTTAGGCATAATCCATTCACAGAGATTTATTTAAATAGCGAGTCATTACTTATGTTTTTATTTGCGCTAGAGTACAGGGTTCCTAGTCACAAAGGCATTTTGGTGGTCATGTAGTAGAATTTTTGTAGCACTCTTTTGCTCACAAGCCAATGTGAACTGGCCTCAAAACGTGGAAAATGAGAAAACGACATGGGTATTCAGAAATATTCAAAAGCAAGTTGTACAATCAGAAAGGGATGTGCTCTCTTTGAAATTACAGTACTTAGACCTGCTGCAGCACAGACACCCTTCATTTATACTTTATCTGCAGTTCTGCTTGTTCTTCGCATATTATCCACTCAGGCGGGTTTTCCGTTTCCGCATAAGTGGACAGTGTCTGAACAATTTTCAATGAAAACCGCTTTTTCCTAAAGGTGCGGTTTTCCGGTGCGTGACGCAGCCCTATCTTGATGCATAAAACTGAAGGATGAATTGAGACACTGGTGCTGACGGAACCAAGAGCATGCACAAACAGCTTTCATGCTGACTGGATTGGACCGTCATGGTAGGAAGAGGTGATGCTTTGCTTTCTTCCTTGCTCACAGGGATCATGATTTACTTAAGAAGTTATATATTTCATTGATGAAAAGCTGATGAGAGCGTTCAGTTCATACTTAATTACAGTGGTGGCCACTCATTTTATGAGGGGGGGGAGGTTACACATGCACACATACACCTCACTCACACCCATTCATTGACACATGCAGTGACACACCCATTCACAACGCTCACTGACAGATACACATGCATTCGCACATGCTCACACGCACTCATGAAATCAAACATAAAAAAAATAAAACTTACCTCAAGAGCAGCAGCTCTGACAGAGAAACCTCCGAGGTCCCAGGGGGGTTGGGACTGCTGCCTTCCCTCACTGGCTGACATAAGGTAAGCTGAGGGAAGGCAACAGGCCCAATCTCATCACAGAGTAGGATGGGGTCAGTGAGACTGCTGACCCCACCCCACTCTGTGACAAGGTGTCACTGATTGACAGTCAGTACTAGGAACTTCAGGGCTTAAAACTGAAGCGCCAAGGTCCGAAGCAATCGGCGATGCTCCTACTTGCCATGAGAGGAGGGCCTTGAGGCACCTTTGACAGACAGAAGAGGTCATGCCCATAATAGCTGTGACTTCGTCAGCCCAGCAAAGTTCTGCTCAGTCAGCCAGGAGTCGATGCATTTAGTGTATGTCCAGCTCCTGGCTGCCTGACCTGAACCAGAAGAGCATCTGTCAGGCTGACTTTTGTTCAGCCTGACAGACACTCTTCACACCAGGAAAAAGTTAGGAGGGTGTGGCCCCCTCAGCCCCTATGCAGGGGCAAGCTGCTTAATTACCTGCCGCTATAGGTGAACTTGAAAGAGTTAGTTGAAACAAAGTATGCCCCGCCCTATAAGGGCTCGATTCTCAGGCTGTCAAACAAATTTAGTATAGTAATTCAACTTTTGCTTCCTGAACCGCCAGTTAAAAGCAGGAGGTTTATAAACGCGGTTATTGGCATATGTGCAAGACATTTCAGCTTCCATAAATATACAAGGAGAGGAAAATGTGCAGAGAAAAAGCGCTGTAAAGAACTGCACTTTCTCCGCACGTTTTCCTCACAAAGTCCGCATTTTAAAGGTGCATTTCATTGCTTTTTTAATCGCCACTGCGGATACGATATTATGAGGAAAAAATGCAAAGGTCGATCACATTTTTTCCTCATATTTTCCCCATTTATACCGCAACTCCAGCCAGTGTAAATGAGGCTTGGAATGTTTTATGTAAGAACGTCAACATACGTGCTGACAGCAAAGTGTGCTTTTGTAACATTGTCATGGACACTGTGCCTACTCTATGGATTCTTTATTTTTGGAGAAAAAAATCGAGATATAGCTTGCAATGCTTTCACACTCTCATTCCTGAGGATCATTGCATATATCTCAGGGCTACTCACTGGAAACCAGACAAGACCCTAAGACAATGGTACCTAACTTAGCTCAGGGCACCCTAAAGCGTTACTTACCTGTTGTTCAATACCTCAATTTTTTTCTAGTGGTACATTGCACAAACATTCTTTCTTGGGAAAGAGAACTTACTTGTACAGCCTTAACATATTCTGTTGTTCAAAGGTTGCTCTAACACTAGTTCCCCAGAGGTATAATATGGTGGAAACACGGACGGGGCACATAGTGAGCGAAGGGCTGACAGCCAGAATCATCTAAAAAGCATGCATTCTGCTAAATGCACAGTGGCAACATTTGTAAAGGATGCAAACTAAAAACTTTATGGGAATTAGCACTGTGGGGTAGCCTAGCCGATGAATTCTGCAAACTTAAATATGCCAATTGAGCTTTATGGATTTTTCAAATGCTTATACTGCTGTCATTATGAAAGTTAAAGTGTGTTGCCTCGATAATTATGGAAAAAGAGTGCAGTGCTTTTAAGGGCATTATAGAAAACTGCGAAGTCTGCTGGAAAGGGAATTATGAAAACGCACAACATGCCCTAATTGGAGCATTATGGAAACTTGTAAAGTGCTACCAGGAGTATTAGGGAGTTTGTCAAATGTACATTCAAGGAACATCATGGAAATTTATAAAGAAGAGAATGCTAATTTGTACATTATGAAAACTGGCACTTTGAAAGTTGTGCCGACATTGGTTCATAACGACCAGGATGCCACAATAGTGTCTCGAAGGCTTGGGGTTTAGTAGCTGACTTTGTAACCTAGGGACCTGGATGTAATCCTAATTCCAGCACTTGAGCAGACATTGTGAGATGATGGGCAAATCTCTTGGAGGGGAGGAGATTCAGTACAGTAGTACTACTAAACATATTAAAACATGCTTTTCATAAACCTACATATGGAGGTCTATGCATCTGTCTTTCCCATCTCTAATGTGTGGCAATCTCCTCCCTAAAATATACGTTTGTAGTATTAAATGTGGAAGGGGTGGGGGAGAGGTTGGCCATACAATCAAAAGACATTATGCTTATTGTTATTTGTAAATTGCAATTCTATAGTTACTACAGCCAAACAGTAACCTAAACAGTTGTAAAAGTACTACAGCTCAGAGCTGTAGTATGTCTAGTATCACACATAGCCAACTAAAGGTACTGCAACACCCTCCCATAGAAAATAGAGGCACGGTCTTAAAATAAAAGCCCATGGGAACTAATGTTAAATTAAATTAACTTATTTATCTTTTAAAAAATATAGTTACAAGTAGTTTGCTTAAAAAAAATATTAACAATTATGAAATATCTTATAAAATGTTAACGTTTTTGAAATGTAAAAATGAGTAACTTTTTTAAAAAAATGAAATTAATTTCAAATGATTCTGTAAACATAGTGTTAATTTTTACTACATAATAAGTACCACTTTTATACTTTACAAGGATTTGTTTAAAATCTTAAGAAAAATAAGTTTAATTTATCGAATTCTAAATAATTAAACATTTAATTAAAAATGTTAACAATGCTATATCTTATTTTGCTCTGTATTTGAAATACACTTTTTAAATTAATTTAAACTAATATTTATCCTTAAATATTTTTTTTAAACTTAAAAAAAAAACCTTTAGAAACTGTTCCCTATACTTTACCATAGGGAGATCCCACCAAAGTCACAGAGATCTCCCGCCTGCGTGTGAAAAGTTAAAAGTAGAAACTTATGCCCCACCCCCTGAATTGAAAGAGTGAAGACATGTAAGACTATACTTTGCAGTGAAGTTACACTTGTAAATGGTGAATGGCATAACACAGTAGATTTACTACAAAGTCTAAGTGTAAACTTAAGTGTGTAAATTTACTCACATGTAAGTTTACCATTTGTGAATAGCCCCCTTAATTTCCCCATATGTCCTAAATTAAAAACCAATGTGAAATGTAATTGTAAATATGTGGAATGTTATGCCATTATACAATTCAAAAGTGTAGAACATGTAGCTGATGTGCATAATCCTGTATCGTCTATTGCTACTCAACGTGCTAATGCTATGTAAATATCAGTCCACACATACCACCCCAATAGGTTTCGACAAATGTGCTCAGACAGCACCATTTACTACTAAATTTCTGGAACATTTATTATGGGAGAAGCCCACACCTTTCTTGTATTACTGTATTTGCAGCCTGACATGTATTACCAATGCACAGATAAAATGTCATTGATAAAGAAAAATATATGGTTAATATTTCAAAACAATTGTTTGTGGAAGGGGGGGGGAACCTTAAGGAGCTTGTTCACTGGCCTTTAAATCAAATGTTGATCAGTGTTACTGGCATTTATTTGGTTTTAAAATGCATTTTCTCTCTATTTTCCAAAATAGTGTTCTATATATAGGTATGTTGGGATGGGAATAGCCAATGTACGATATACTTACATGTTCCAGTGCCGTGTGTGACCTACTGAGAGTGTAGGTAGTATCTTGTTACTTACTTTTGCCCTAGTATCACGCTAATCTAAGTGGGTGCATAGAGGCCTAGGGCTGCCCTTGACAACAGAAGATCCAGGATCTGTCCTGTGACATATAGGGGTTCTATAAGCATGCCCTCATAGTGGACAGAAGAACACTGTCCCTAACCTGCATTTAAAATACATGCATAATAGTAGGACTAAAGCTAGTGGTATCTACTTTGGATGACACTGATTTGGCACAGCACAAGATGGAGGATGAGGACAGCTTCCCCAGACAGTGGAAGTATTTTACTTGCAATCCTGTGGCTGGAGATTCAAACTATGAAGCGGAGACAAGACTACCTATAGAAATCCTGTGAAGGCTTAGGGCCTGATTTAGAGCTTGGCAGACGAGTTACTTCATAAATTTTTGACACCAAAATGGAAGTGTGGGTTGCATTCTCAGATAGTGGAAAGATATTGCTCACATTCCTGAAGTTGGAACAGGGAAACCTAGTTAGCAAGCGAGGTGAGTAGGCACAGGGCTTCCTTATGAGGCATTCTGATTAGCACAGAGCTGCAGGTAAGTCTTCCTGAACCCTGCCATTTGGTATATGTTAGCAGTGTGGGCTAGGACTGCATACGTTTATGCAAGTAGAGTAAACATTTAGGAGAGGCCTGCCTTTATTCCCCCTGATTACTTCCTCCTTAACTCTGACTGATAGCCAGCTGCAGAAAACTTACACATTTATGTGTGCCTCTGTTGTGGCTGATCCAGGTCAGAGACAGCCCTGCTGTGAGAAGCACCACTCTGCACAATGGCTGAATCTGGAGAACAGCCTGGAAAGGACACTTGGAAAGAGAATCACCCTAAATCAGTAGCAAGCAGTAGATACATATCTCTTGTCTGCCATTTGTGTATAAATGTGGGACTCCACTACACCATGTGCCGCTCCAGGTCATTTACTGCCAAGGATGGGAGTGCTTCACAACGTACTCAGTTGGCTGCTGTGTAACGAGGGCTGGTGTTTGCCTGACAAGCTAGTCTCCCTGAAGAGAACGGACATCCCCTAAGGACTTGCTCTCGGACTGGAGGAGCTGTGTACCTATCCTGGGCAACTACAAGCCTGCCTAATGAAGGAGGGAAGGAGCCTGTCAACCATGCAAAAGGAGACAATGTCCAGGAAGGAGCGACATGCTGTGCATAGGTGTCTGTAGGGCACCCAGAGGTGAGGACTGCTGGAGAGCAATTTTTATGGACCCAAGGGCCCTCAGTCTCCCAATACATTTCTTGGCGGGAATAGTAACTCCACAACCACAACTGCCAAGGCCTGTTCATGGCTGCTATTATGTGTTGTGATCAGCCTGTGCTTGGCCATAACTTCTGAAGCTGAAATCCATCTCTGCATGGCTGCATCTGCCTGAATAGCGATTGACCTGTGTATGACTGCAACAGCCCAAGATGTGATCAGCCCAGGCGGGCCTGAAAGTGCTAAAGTGTCGCTGGGATGCCCGGGGCACCATCTGCTAAGGAGAGATAAGCCAAATAATGACTATATAGACCTTAAATTGTTTCTGTTATCAGTAGTGTGTAGTACTGAATAGTCTTGTTTAATAAACCATGTCCTTTATGGATAGATAAGCACAGAGTTGGACCTTCTCTTACTGAATTGTTGAGCTCTGAGGTCAAGCACTCCCAGAGGCCTGTCACTGCTCGTCATCGTTACCACAGAGTCAAAAGCGGAAAGGATTATACTTGACCCAGTTTATAGTCATAGTAGAACAGACCCAAGGACCTATGAGAAAAACAACCTTAACCTACATTTTTGAGGCCCAGCAGCCTCTTTTTATCCTATGGCCCTCTGAACTGGGCTCAACGCTGCTCCTAGGCACGATATAATTTACCAAGAAGGGCCTTCATTACATTTGGCAGCCATCTTCTTGACGCTGAGAACGGTTGCAAGATTAGTTCATCTGTTGACTGCTTATATCCATTTAATCTTTCCAGTTCAACCTCATTAATTAGCTCTTCAGAGATCAAAAATGTATCTTTCCCAAGAAGAAAACATCTCTTTCCAGAGCCATTTTGCACTATATATTTTTATCATGCAGAAAACAAAGTGTTACATTGGTGGTTTGCCAACATGAGATTTGGAATAACAGGTGTGTCTTTGGAATTAAGCCAAACATCACTCAGTTGGATGCTAGCAGGTCACAGAACGATGCCACCTCGAAGGAAGCATCCATCCCAGATAAGCAGTGTTTTAAAGAAAGCCAGTGTTGAATCATCTGCCCTAATTTCAAGGAAGAACCTTCGTCATGAAGAGCATGGTCAAACAGGAAACTTGATGTTGCATCCTTTTAAGGATGTGTAATGTGTTGTCAATTTGCTGCATTAACAAACATGGTAAATTCGATTAAAGGCTCTGTGCGAGAGGCTGTGGTACATTAAGATATCCACTTAGAAACAAGCTAGTGACGCAGGACCAGTAACCCTGGGGAGTATCCACTTCTACCACTGATTGCTACTTGATGAATGCAAAGGCTACAGCAATTGGAGTCTCCCTCCCTGCGTATTTCAAGCAATCAACAAACTTTGGAGCCCTGTAAGCATGGACCTCTTTACATCTTGCGTAAACAAGGAACCAGGCAAGCTTGTTAGATAGTATTCACTTATTTAGGCCTCAGAAAGGTGTATATTTATATTTGCTGGGAAAAGGGTCAGGGAAAAAGTCCTTCCTCTGTTTGATCAGCTACTAATGGAGACTTGTTGCCCAGGCAATGGTTGATTTCTGTCCCTGCTGGCACCAGAGTCTAATTTAATAAAAATAAAATCCTCCTGTATGATTATGTTGCATACCGCCATGCTATAAATCAGAATGGAGCACAGGCTAAATCAGTACAATGAAATACAATCTAACTTCACATAAATGCCTTTAAGAATGCCGAAATAGGTCTTGTTTGGAACTCTGAGATAAACAAAAAAGTGATATGTAAAATGCTTGAAATATTCTCAGCCATGGGCAATTTTCTTGGGAAACATTGCAGTCAATCATTTTTGGCTTCCAGTGCCACTCTTGGCAAGGAGTGACAATATGCAAATAAGCCTCGTTGCTACTCCAGTAGAAACAGTCTAGTCCAATCTACAAGTCCATTTCTTCTCTGAACAGCAACTTACACAACCCAAACTAGTTCTGGTCTTGTTTGGCCCCTCAGTAACTAGGAGTTCTATGGGACAGTGATGGATGCCGGCTCTTCCCTGCTCAGGAATCCCTGCTCGCTTCTGGTAACCTGCCTGCAGCGACCCCTGTTGGCCCGTAAGAGAACTCTGTGGTAGAAGAGTTTTATGCGTGGTGACTGAATAAAGAATGGTGTTCACGTATAAGCAATCTTTAAGAAACGGAAGGCAGGAGCAAATATATTAGAAAACATTGATCAGTAGTATCCTGCATCATATTCTGTCGTTTGAAAATACATGCTCACGATAAGAATTAATGTTTGCGCTTAAACCTCAAAAAATATATTTCTAAAGTATTTATCTCTAGGCTGCGCTACAAAAATACTACAGATAAGGATTCCCAAAAGGAGACCCCACAAAACTATCACTGAGGCAGCAGCACAAGTAATATAAAGCAAATGCTGCTACGACAGCATTACACGTTGCTGCCTCAGCACAAACGATATTATACTGAAACAACAATTAATGTAACGACACCATATGATCCACGCTCCCAATAAATATAGTGATAGTTCGAAGAAAAAAACATTACTAGATGTTAATTTCCAAACCCTGCTCCGATTTATATCTACCTACATTTTCCAGGAGAAGACATTGTCACTTATC
Source organism: Pleurodeles waltl (assembly GCF_031143425.1). Classification (NCBI taxonomy): domain Eukaryota; kingdom Metazoa; phylum Chordata; class Amphibia; order Caudata; family Salamandridae; genus Pleurodeles; species Pleurodeles waltl. The sequence continues at coordinate 527,502,633 of NC_090451.1, read as the reverse complement.
CCTCGGAATGGCTTACAGAGTACACAGGACCAACATGTATTTTATCCTCGGCCTAATAGGTACAGTCAGAAAGAACAATGCGTGACTCGGTCAACAGAAGAGCCCCAATTAGAAGTAACTTGTTCAGCGGCAAAATGCCTGGCCTGAATTTGGTACACAAAAACCTTTTCGAAAGAAGGCTCAGCCTCACTCGGGCCTCATATTCTTTTTTGTTAGGAATGCATGCCTCAAGGAGATTTCAGAGAAATCCTTGGCCTGTCTGCTCTAGAACCATATTTTAAACCTGGATTGAAATGTAACTGCCATGCATTGATAAATGATACAGGATACTACTGATCAATGTTTTCTAATATATTTGATCGTGTCTTCTATTTTTTAAAGATCACTTATACCCAGTGCTTGAAATGGACAAATAGAAGTGTTTCTGAGAAGTGCCGGTACTCTCTAATTAAATGTATTACGTTTTTCCCAAGTGCAGGTACTCTCCCTCTCAAAATAAAAAAGTGCCAGTACTCAATACCGGACAGTACCGGCCCGTTTAAATACTGGTTATACCGTGAACACCAACCATTTTTTATCCATTCATCAAGTATAAAAATATTCAGCGCATAGTTCTCGTAAGGGCCAGCAGGGGTCGTTGCAGGTACGTTAGATAAAGCGAGCAGGGATTCCTAGCGGGGGAAAGCCGGCATCCCTCACTATCCGCGACTCTCCTGAGACGGCCTTGTGGAGCAGGAGGAGGTGGGTGGCAGGATCTCCTTTCTGAAGCTTTATTAATCCCAGCGATGGAAACGCACGAGGCTCCATTTTTACGGTTCGGGAGGCAGTTGAGATGTTTCAGAGAATACGCTAGGGGATTTCTCTTCGCTCAGATTTCTTAGTAGCTAGGATACATTCGTGATTTCACAACATACAATTTAGAGGTGCAGAAAAGTTGTAAATAATGATCAAGGCATTGCTTAAAGCATCACCGAAGCTGTTTGTTTCTGAGCTGGGTTGGTTAAGCAAATGGGGCTGATACATCCCATGAGCTTTGCTGCTTGAACCGCGGAGCACAGTTCACCTTCCCATAGATTATTAATCCATATTTCTCTTCACAGATAGCTAGAATTTGAGAGCATATCCGGACAGTCAGGGCCTATATCTCAGCCGACAGTAACACCAAATAATATACGCCACCACTGGAGATCGTGTGCAGTCTCCTCTGAAACCGGGGTGACATCCTACAGATTTTCTTGAGGCTTTCAATCTTAATGCAGAAGCTGCATGTGCCACCTGGCGAAGTGGACACGAAGGTCGAATAAGGCCTAGGAGCCGCTCAAACAGAGATCCAGGTCCAAGGCTGAAGCATAAGAATCATAGTCTGAATGTTTTGGGCTCGTAGTAGAGAAAGGCACTGAACTGCACCATGTCCAAAACTACCCATATAAAGGGAAGCCACTGTGAATGAGTCAGGTGTCAGCTGCTGAGTAATCTGTCAGGCAGTGGTTGAATGGCCCAAATGAACACACATGTCTTTTTTTTAAGCATTTAAGGGCAGAATCATCTTTTTTTGACAAAGCAGATCAATTAGAGACACCTGTATGTCCCCAATAAAGCCAGTGAATCACATCTTCGTGTGACAGCAGAGCACTACACTGGTGCCTACAGCACACTCCAAGCAGTGTACATGTCAAATAAATGATATACTTTGCCCAAGCACCCATAAAAGTGTAATTCAGGGCTTCACTAAATGGCAGCAAGGGCTCAGATGAGGCTGGCCTGGGGTGCAAAACCTCTGTAAGGATGTTTGCCTTGGTCTTAAATGAAAACAGCTGAAGGTCCAGAACCTTAGCTACAAATGTAATCAACACAGCAAATGATACAATCTCTTTCATTGGGGATCCGGGAGGCAAAACCAACGCTTTATCAGAGAAGGATGTGTCAAGCCCACTAGTCTGCTGCTTGTCCATATATCAACATACTGAGGGGTTGCAAATCATTCCCATCATCACCATGATCGTTATCAGATTGGTCAAGAGTCTGAGACAAAAAGGTGATGAAGCCTCTGAGGGACGCCTTTTGGAAGAGAAAGTGTTTTGTCTGACTCAGCGCGTTGGGGGTAAGGTGTACTGGAGTGGAGTCAAGGTGCAGCCCCAATGGGATCAAAGTGGATTTGGCACCAGGTCAGATACTGGAGTCAGCAGTGGCTCAACCTCTGACAGTGACAGAACCGAGACAGATTTTGAAGCTGGAAAGGAAGTCAGCTCAGAGTCTGTGTGAAACCCAAGGTGGGTTCCAGGGACACTGGTGGTGCAAAGGATGGACCTGCCAGCGGTAACCCCACTGGAGGGTCCTTCAGATCAATGGGAGCAGAAGGCTTCATGGTCTTCTTAAAAGCCGCGACCAGCAGCAAGGTAATAAATGTCCCAGGAATTTGGTGCGCAATAAGACCAGATGAGGAATTGGCTCTGGGATCAGGAATGAGATTGGTTGGCACTCTGACACCCTCCTGACTTCTCTTTGGACAGAGTGGCAGGATGGGGCCGATAGTCCTGGTTCCTTGATATATCTCCGGAAAACAAATTGTCCAGAGATTTTCATTTTTGATTTGTGTTTTTTTATCATTAGTGAAGTAATTTAGCATGAGTAGACCTTGCTAATTCGGGCTGTTTTTTTTCTGGACAACATTTTTAAAAATGTCAGATGTGTTGCAGTAATGATGTAATGTTTCAGCTACCATGAGACCAATAGACTTAATTTTGGTGCCAAAACATAGGCTTTGGGGGTTAAGTAGTCTTATATAGAAAGAAAATAACTCCTCAGAGCAACCCTTCCATCATTTTCCAAAATGGCGGCTCTTTAATGATGTGTTTTAGCCATCATATTGGTAATTTATTTTAATATAGTTTTTGTTTCAGGCTTTCCAATGATTCAAATTTGTAAACATCAGTGAAGCAGGTGGTATCAGAGGATCTTTACTTCCTGACAGAGTGTTACTAACTACAAAATCTGAGAAATACTTCAACAAATAAAAATGTGCCATATGCCACACTAATCCGAAAGAAAAGCTCATATCTACTATGGCTGGACAGAAGAGACTTTGAGATGCTGCAGAAATATGGCAAGAAGAAGTTCACAAAAGATTGAAACTGGTGGGTGAGGTGCATCAAATATTTTGTCATTGTAACAACAAGTGCTACACGTCATATACAATGGAAAAGAATTGGCAAAAATAGCAAAACACAGTGAATCACAACAAGAATCAGAGTCTTCTGAGAAAGCGATGGCAACCAAACCCAATGCCCTTCCACTTATAAGATCGATGGCTGCCCCTCATCCACCTACAACAACTGATCAGAAAGCAGAGGATCTTTCAATGTGTTATCTGTGGTTTAGCAAGAACAAGGGACAAGGGGACTGATGAAAGAACAAAGTACAGAGTACGTGAGTCTCAAAGGCCAAACATGTTTTTATCTGGAGCTAATTTCTTCCAAAGTGAAGTTTTCAGCTGAGTTACTGATGTAAACAGTAAGGTGAATGCAGCAGATCTGTATGCCCACCTGAACTGCATGCATGTATACATTTGAAAGTATCAGTGTACAATGAGCTCACAATAGCAAAGTAACCACCAGTCTTCAGTTACGTTTGCAGTCTTTGAAAAAGCAAATGCAGTTTTAAAGCCACTCAAGTGCTGGCTAGGGGTTCACACCCAGTGAGATGGAAAAAATAATGGGCAACATTGATGAAACTGTATTGATCCCTAATAATGAAATTAATAATTTTCTGGTGAGAATGTACAATTAAAGAATTCATTTTTCTCAGCCTAACAAAAAGAATGATCCACTTATGGTGTTTGTTAGAAATGGGGTTTCTGGTTGGCTAGGGTATGCACCTCAGCCAGGCAGAACTTACCCACTCTAGTCAGGGCAAGGGAGTTACACGTCCAAGATAACCCCTGCTCACCCCCTTGGTAGCTTGGCACGAGCAGTCAGGCTTAACCTGGAGGTAATGTGTAAAGCGTTTGCACAACACACACAACACACGTGACACAATATCCCCACCACAAAGGAAACACAACACCAGATTATATGAAAATATACTGTATTGTACACAAGGCAATTATCAGACCAAACATCACATATCAGTACTATCCTGCTACCTTAGCAGTTGTCAGAACGTTACACATTAGTTACTCTGCAAATTAGCAGTAGTCACACATAACACACAGGTTACTCAGTATTCTGCAACATTAGCAGTAGTCAGGAAACACGTTATCACATTAGAACACTTGTCATAAGAATATCATAAAATGCCCATTGTAGGAACATTAGAAAAAAAATATGGCAAGTTAGGGAAACATATTAGCAAGTCATGCCTATAAAAGGAACATTTGCATATGCCTATGAAACACCATCAAAAACAGGTAGGCAACATATAAATCAGATGAAGTCTCTAGTAAGAACTTATGTTCTATATATTGTTCCTTTAACAGTACCTGGCTTGATGAAGGCACCTCCAGTGCCTAGAAGATGAACAATGGGGCCCCCGGCGCTCCTATGCACAAAATGGGGGCCTCTGACATCCTTTTGAGGAGAAGAGGGCGGCACGCACCTCCTCTAGACCATTGACGGGCCCCTCTGGGGACCGTGATTACTGGGGGCCATTCAGGAAGCGCTTATCAAAGCGCTAAGGCCATACTTATAGCCCGGGTTGCGGCGGTGATTCCAGCATGAAACAGGTGCCTCGAAGTGCCTGAGGGCACAGAAGAGCGTTCTCTCAGCGCAAAGGGGATATCAAGGTAGCACTCCTCGTGCAGGGAAAAGTTACAGGGGTCAGGGGCCACGGCACCCTGCCCCTGGGAACAATGAAGCAGGAAGGAGCACAAGGCTGGTGGGTCCAGCTACAGGCCAGCACAAGGGGTGCAGATGATGGCAGTTCCTCCTAGTGACCAGGCAGGTCACAGGTTAGCACAGCAGCAGCAGTCCAAGGCGGTTTCCTGGTGAGTCCATTCAGCAGCATCTTGTGTCCAGGTTCAATTTCCAAGAGTGTTCAAATTGTGGGGAAAATTCCCCTGTACTTATAGTCAGTTCTTACAGCGTTTTACAATGGTAGGGAGAGGAGGTTCCAGCCAGTTACAACTGGTTCTGGGAGTGCCCCCTCTCTCCTTTCAGCACAGGCTCCAAACATCAGTGCGGGGTTAACGACCCTGTTGTGTGAGGCCAGGGCACAGTCTTTACAAATGCAGGTGTGCCCCGCCTCTCCCTTTTCTCAGCCCAGGAAGACTATTCAGTATGCAGATGCACCTCTGTGACACCTCCACCCTCCCTGTGTACAGGCTGTCTGAAAAGTATGCACAAAGCCCCAACTGTCACTCTGCCCAGACGTGGATTGGAGTCAAGCTGCAAAACACCAGTCATAAGCACAGATAAATGCGCACTTTCTAGAAGTGGCATTTCTGTGATAGTAATAAAAAATACACCCACACCAGTAAGCAGCATTTATTATCACCATCACAACCATACCAAACACTACTACGCTACCCCTCATAAATCAGACAATACCCCTTACACATAAGGCAGGGCATTTCTAATGCAATCCTATGAGAAGGCAGCACTCACAGCAGTGAGACACCAGTTAGGCTGTTTGTCACTACCAGGACAGGCCACGCAACTTGGCACATGTCCTGCCTTTCTACATACATGGCACCCTGCCCATAGGGCTAGATAGGGCGTACCTTAGGGGTGACTTACATGTAGTAAAAGAGGAGTTCTGGGCCTGGCAAGTAAATTTAACTGCCAGGTCCCTGTGGCAGAAAACTGCGCACAAAGGCCCTGCGCTAGCAGGCCTGAGACAGGTTTAAAAGTCTACTTCAGTGGGTGGCGCAAGCAGCGCTGCAGGCCCACTAGTAGTATTTAATTTACAGGCCCTGGGTATAGAGATACCACTGTACAAGGGACTTATAGGTAAATTAAATATGCCAATTGGGTATAAGCCAATCATACCAACTTTAGATGGGAGAGCACATGCACTTTAGCACTGGTCAGCAGTGATGAAGTGCTCAGAGTCCTAGAGCCAACAGCGAGAGGTCGGAAAAACCAGGAGGAAGGAGGAAAAAGACTGGGGATGACCCTGAGTAAGGCAAAAAGTCCAACAGTGTTCTCAGCTGATTTGACACCTAAAGTTCTTGCTGCCAACATAAGATCACAGGATGCAATAAAATCAGCAAAAACGGTTTTAAGAAACGTCCTGAAAGATTTAGATCTTGGACTTAATGATACATTTTGTGATGCCCCGGAGCTCTGCAAAACCTGGGAGTCAATAAGAATGCCTGATGTTGTCTTAACATTTTTTACATCATTGTTTAATATAAGCAAAGCAAAACTGTTTCAAACTAAAGTTCTTGAGTTGGGAACAGAAGCAGACAACATTGACGATGGCTTTGAAGATATAATCATAGAGGTGGAAGACAATTCCACGAACCAACATGTTTATGGTGTGCAAATGTACTGTCTTTTTCAAATCATATTTTATGAATTGCATCACGGCAAAAAGAAAACTCCGCTACACATGATGACTGCCCACACAATCTTTGACAAGTGCAAAAGTAAAGAGCTAATCACTTCAACGAATAGGATTGGTGTATCAACAAGTTATAATGTCATACTAGGGGGATCAGGAACTTGTTAGCATCTCATACTGTAAAATCTTGTGATTCCGACAGCACACCATTTCCAAAGTCACTTTACCAGGAAAGGATTTACAATTGCTGCTCTTGATAATTTTGATTTTGAAGACTGCTCTGCTTGGTCTGGAACATCCAGCACACAAGATACTGCCATGGTTTTTCAAGGCTGTACCAATGAAGTAGATGCTGGAAAACAAGCTGTGTCAGCTGTAGGCATAAACAACCAAAAATGAAAATTTATAATCCAACTGCCTTGCCAATATGTGCAAAATTACCACAAGCCATCAACATGTCCCAGTCTACCAAAAAGTTTAAAAGTGGCTGAGGACCTGGATCTTCACCTGATGCTGCAGTCCGCAAAGTTGATTTAAATGAATTTATCATACCGATTATTCGGTGAGGACTGAAGGATGAAGAAAAGCCAGTTCCTCCGTGGACTGTAACTCATAATCTGATCTTCCAGAATACCATCCCACTGAAGAAGGTTGTGTTTTTACCTGTAATACTATCACCAGCCACAAACTATGTAACAGTATACACAGCTCTAAAACATTTCCGAAATGTGCATGCTCAGCTTGAAGACCAGCCTACCATGCTAAGTTTCTGTGATGAAGGTGTTTTCCGTTTTGTGTACACTGTTCCAACATGTGGGGGTTATATTAGACCTCTCCCACTGGCACTAATTTGTTCAAAAGCAGTAGCCCTCATGCATCATCATCGGGCTCTGCTTCCCATCAGGCTGGGACTGCAATGTCTGATGGGGTCCTGCACAGGACCAATAAGCCAAAACAAAAATGTTATTTGTATATTTCAGCACCGACACCAGACTTGGTTTGCTGAGAAGCAACTGGAGAGAATGAAAAAAATAAAATTGGCTTGGGTACCTCATCAATGCAATTAATTGTTTTAATAAAAATGGAGGTCCTGGTCAAGATTAAAAACACAAAAGGAAAGTGAAAGGAAAATAATGGTTCCACACTTCCGATAATCACAGAAAAAAGTATAGCAATTTCTGCTTCCAAAATCAAGTCAACATGTTTCGTGCCTTAAAACTGTCAAAAAGATCAAATGGCGCTTCATCAGGACTAAGCATAAATCTAACTCCAGGATATCACGTAAATGTACACGATGTGGGCAAATTCTTCCTTTATAAGGAGCAAAAAATTGTTTTGCTCACTACGGTTCTGTGCACATTAGTAGGGGTTTGCTATTTTTTCAGAGAGGTGACAAATTAAAAATTAGTGGACCACTGTGGAACTGTTCCTAACCACAAACTTGTTGGAAAGAGAGGGGAATGTTTTAATACACATGTTGACAGCCTTCTTAATTTCATGCAGCAGGAAACCCCTTTGAAATGACAGGCTGTGCAACTACACAACTTCATGATCAAGCAATATGTGAATAACAATATAAAGCCACATCTACTAGATGTCCTGGAACATGGATAGAAACTATACGCAGAACTGAAGCAGGAGAGATCTGTTTGACAATCACTAAAGCTAAACGTCCACGCTTTAATTGCCATAGTAAGAGTTTCGTCCATCCAGCCACTACAAAACAAGTTACAAAAAAACAACTTTTGCAAGCATATAGAGATGGATGTAGCAAAAGAAAGGGATGAATTTATGAAGGACACTGTCACATGATCTTCCAACAAACGCTTTATTTGATGGAGATGCTACAACCAAAGCAGTGAAGCACAAACTCCTACAAGAGGTCGTAAAAAATGTACACCTGAAGAATTTCAATTTGAGAAGGGGTCATCATTGAAAACTGCTGTTGTTGTGGACTATATGTCACAATTGTAGATGGTCAAGAATTCATCCATGCAAAACTTCGGAGAGGTCGTTCAGACTGTTCTACAGATATCAAAGTCAGTGTGCACCTTGCAAGAACTGCACATTGTCTCTGACAGTTAACTTTAACTATCGATTAAAGAATGTGAGAGAATCAAATGAATGCCTACAAGTGGAACAATTGACCTTGCGTACATCAAACATTAGACATCTATACCTGTGCAACTTGATAAATTCTGGTCATCAACATTGAATAAGGTGAACTTGGAAATGTTAACCTGCCAAAACATTGCTGATGCTTCAGTGAACACTGAAATTTCAACTATTGCAAGTGGAAGGACTGTCAATGAGGAGCTGGTGCCTTTAGAGATATATTCAAAAGTATGGGCTATATTGCTCAAGAACTTAACAGCAAATTGAAGGAAGCGAACCTTCGTGCTGTGCCACATGTTGAGTGGGCTGTTCGAAATGGTTCCAATTGAGTCATTGTACTGTCAAATTCCACATATGTTATTATTGTGCTACTTAGATATGTGCAATGTTCATAAATCAAGGATTACCAGAGCTATGGATATGTTATAGCACAGGCAATAAAAGACACTTAACCCCGTTTCATATTCTGTACAAAAAAATTTGACCCAGAGATGCCCAGTGTTCATATCAATGCACATATTCTTATGGATAGTGACCCTATGAGCAAAACTGGAACAAAGATTGGAAGTTTAACTGCTGAACCTGTGAAGTTTCAAAAAGGATTTGCTGAGACAGAAGAAGAATGTGACTTTAAAGAGGTAGAAAAATACCTTGTGCATATGTGGAAAACAAGTTCTGACTGTCACACATTTGACGATCTTCAGTACAGTGAGTTCAAGAGAGTAGTCCCACTAAGTTACCTTCCACCGACGTCAAATTCTGTGTGTGAACACATTTAAAGAGCGTTATGCTTGATCTGGAGATGTGTAAATGTTTTGGACCATGCACATGTGAAGAAAGATCTATATGAATTTGGATGGGAAGATATCGATGGGGTGTTAAACCCAACAAAATTTCTAAAGCCTCTACCCCCAGAAGTTCCACATACATGTACTTGCAAAACCAGTGCTACTCAAAGATGTTCTTGTCGATATGCTCTTCTCAAATGTAGCACGAGCGATTGCTGAAACAAGAAATTAAGTGAACTATGAAAATGTGTCTAAAACAGGAGTGATAAACATTTTTCTTCGTATTCAGTTCATAAACATTGTATGGTGTATACATAAAAGGATTCAATAATATTATTATTTGCTTTATTTCTATATATTTCTCTTCTTCCTCTAGGATAGCCACCATTTTGTAAAATGGCAGAAGGGTTGCTCTGTCTCTGTAAGGCTACTTGACCCCCAAAACACATGTTCTGACACCAAAATTAAGTATATAGGTCTCATGGTTCCTGAAATATTACATCAGTGCAATACATTTGATTTTTTTTTTTTTAAATGTTGTCCAGAAAAATTTGGCCCGGATCAGCAATGTCAACCCAAGCCAAATTACTTCTCTAATGATCAAAAAACACCAATCAAAAATGAAAATTCCTGGACAACAATTTTTTTACTATGTATATCAGGGGACCAGGATTACGAGTCCCACTTCGATGTCCTATGCTTCTCCTTAGTTTTAGATTTGGACTTAACAGACAACCTAGACTATTGTGCGAGCAGCCTCAAGTGCGACAATGAGTCCACACCCACGACTTGGCGATGGTCTTACACGAGGTCAGTGACTTCTTTCAGTGTTTGGCGATGCACATCTTTGCTTCACAGTTGTAAATCACCTTCGGCTGCAAGAGGGCACATTTTTCGCACAAGCTGGAGTCATGCCTAAGCTCAAACACCAGAGACACACTTCATGTAGGTTAGTCACCAACATCTGCTCCAACAGGCACAGCACTGTTTGAACCTTGTATAAACGATTGCTATCACAGGGGCATATCGTCATGTGTGGGGTTGTTGTGAACTTTACTTCAGTATTTTGATTTGGGTGATAGGGAGACAAAGGCTACTGTATTCTTATTACTTGAAGGATTGGTAGCTAGCCTTCGAAGCAATGCATAAGAAATAATGCCAAAATGAAAGAAAAGGAAGATGGAACATCCAGAAAAAGAATTTGAGGAAGGCTAAGAATAAGCAAAAATTCAGAGAAAAGGGTATAATGATAAATGAGTAAGACAACCAGAAAGAAAATTAAGGAACGATCCAGCCAAGTGACAAAGAAGGAAAGATAAGAAAAAGAGAGCAATGAAGTTTGAGATAAGTGAAAGGGAAAAGGGGTTAGTAGAACATTTAAATACAAAATAAAAACACAGGAAAAATAATAAACATGAAAAAAGAATACATAAATTCAGGAAAACTGACAGAGAAGCAAAAGGAAGAAATATGGTAAAAATGAAAATGGTGAGGGGAAATGAGAAAGAAATGAAAAGGGGTCCAAAACAAACTGATCAATGATAAGTGACAGATCAAACAAATGCATCACTAATCGACCTTATTCTATGATGCCTGTCCATGTAATGTGATATACTTCGGTTTCAGGCACAATTAACTACCCTAACTCGAATTTTGTTATTACCCAAGCAAATCAATTCATGGTGAACTTTGCACTCTAGAAGTCCGTAAAGGTTAGAAAACACAAAAGTACTGCCGAAGAAGTGAACACAAATGAAAAACAAGTACCTCCTCCTACAGCTGTAATCGAAGTGGCACAATCTGAGTAATTAGCAAGATCAACTGGCACTAGGAACACACAGAGCGTAATCCATCAAACTAAGACAAAATCAAATAAAACACAGCCATGAAAAAAGGAGAGAAGAAAAGTAAGGAGTGATGAGTAATAGACATGACGCACCTCGGAAGGACAAGCCCTGTTCCTGTTATGCTTTTGAAGCTGACCACACAACCTGTTCACTGTATTGTAGTCATCCACAGAGTGTGCTGAGGTACAGAGACCAGGCGTCCTGGAGTTGCCGGGACAGTCCCGTTTTTCAACATCTCCCATGGCAAACGTAAGTAAATTTAGCAAATCCCGGCTTTCAGATAGGGTGATTTAACAAAGGTAAATTATCAAGTGTTCCAGTTCAGGATTAGTTAGCAATCCATAGCAGCACACAGTTTAGTTATCAAAGATGATACTGTGTTGAAAAGTTGCATTTAATTCCCCTTAATACCTCATTTTCCGTGTTTTCTCTCCTACTGAGCATTGTTCATCTAGTCGTTCCCTGCAACTTGATTAATGCTAAAACGCAGTCCTGCTTCTAGGTTTGCGGAATGTTCCGGTTTGCTTTCAAAATGTGGTCACCCTAGGCCTAGGCTGTGGTCTTTTCCAGACAGGGAGTACTGTACAGCATAACCAGTGCCAACATGAAAATTGCACAATATCAACATTTCTTCCCGACTGATGTGAGCATCCTAATGGCAGATGACACCATTCGTTGTACATAGGGCACGCTCACCCACTATTCAAATACCGACAACTACAACCCATCAATAGTCACCCCCCCCCCAACACTCTGATTAAAGTGGAATATCGGGACTATCCATTTGAGTAACACTAAGCACGCAGCCAAAAAAAACACGATTACAAGCAGCGTCACTGTAATTACGTATATGAGTGGCCGGAGTACTGATTGTGGGTTTGTCACATTTGCCACAATCCATCATCTGCGCCAATTTGCAGATGAACAACAACAACAAAAGTTTCTAGCGCAAGCGAATCACAAGTTACTAATAGCACAGAGACATGCTGCAGCGCAGTGCAATGCCTTTCACGAAGGTTGACTGGTCAGCTTTCAGTAGCTCATTGCTCAATTTGAGATTTTAAATGATACGAAGAAGGTGAAATCTTTGCTAAAAGTGCGTTAGTGAGTGAAAATGACAATAAGTAATACTGTCACAAAATGTATTGTTTAAGCCGCTTAATTTGCCTTGTCATGCCACATACTATGGCCAACTCTTCCACATAAATTGTCTCCTGCCGCACATTTCCAGTGGCTCTTATTATAAGCTTATAAGCACTAGGGCTATATTAACATTAGCACGGTTTGGAGATCACTTACCGTCCGACTTCATCAGTAACATTAAGCTCAGCCAAGACTTAGGTCAAAGTAGTGAATAAACTTACATTCAATATTAAGGGCTCCCTTTAGGTGTATGCTTAGTGATTGTGAATTTTTCCTTGCTCTTTATGCAGGATCACATTTGCAAGATTACAGTTATAGCCACTGTAAACACCCCAGTACAGTATTACCAACCTGCAAGAGAAAACAAGTGTTTGACCTAGAAGTGGAGAGGATTAACCTCTGAAACCATCATTTGCAAAGCCAGTAGATCAGGTCTAGGCAAGTGTGCGATTAAAATTAAAAAACAAATGCAATAGACGTTACAAGCGAACCATTAATAAGGAGTATAAATGATAGTGCATAAAGGTGGTGTGCGTATGTTTGAAAAATGTATGTAAAATAATGAACCAGTAAATAAATCAAATAAGACATGAAATGAAAGCAGAGATTGATTTACCAGCTCTGACAATAAAATTGACTCCGTTTTAGGTGTAGGTGCATACATGCAAGAGCTAAACATCATCACCATAGTGAAGAGAGACAAGGGCTGAAGTGAGCTGACTAGCAGCCACATGCTCTACGTGAACGACACTTTAACAGAACAAAGGATGAAGAGGGCTATAAGTGTATAAATGATGTCGTTTCATTATACGTTTGTTTAGAAAGCATGAGGCTGGCGTGTCTCGAGGACAGACACAAAGCTCACAAAATCTGCCAGGCTGGGGCAATACTTTAACCCTGAAAAGTGGCTTCATTCAACAAGCAAAGAGTAAACACATAAAGGAGCACAAGACACTAAGGAGGACTGGTTATGGAATGTTTTCTTGCCCACAATAACTGCTAAAATCGTTTTCCTTCAAACCATTTAGTCTCAGTCTTTAACTATTTTTCAAGCTTGTTCTCCCTTTTTAATGTCCTTATGGCCCTTCCTATCTTACCCATTCACTGCCTTTGACGCAACATCCCTTCCCAAAAGCGTACTTTAAGCCCTTACTTTTCACTCATTTCTTCTGGTCTTCCGTCACCCGCCTTTCCTCCACTATTTAATTGTTCTTACAGGCTTGATACCTTTCTTCTCCTCTCGGCTAACTGCTTTGAACTTCACATTTTTTGGTTTATTCGTCCTCCTTCCATCCACCCTGTTAATTTGTTTCATCATTCTTCCTTCCTCAGTTGCTATTCTTTTCATAACTCCTTTCCGCATCTCATTTTTATGTCGAGCCTAGCAGTGTGCAAACGCTGCTCTTCTCGACATGATGTAACCTATTCTGTGGGCTTTAATCATGACCATCTCACGCCCAGTACCTTCATTCGATCCCAGGTCTGCCTTTCAAAAATCACTTGATGTTGTTGGTAAATGCTTTACGTTTGTCCTGCCTTAAGACTAGTTTGTTACCGCCTTGGAGACTCACCCAATTACATGGATTACTGCACGATCGGGAAGGTACCTTAATGTGGCACACTATTTTTTCTTTTGTCTCACCACTTCGCTCATGGCAGTATGTTGTTCCTTCGTCTTCCTTGGTTTTGGGTATCTTGCTCTTTCTTTGTGATGTCTGCGGGGTCTTTTTTTTTTTTTTTTTGCACTTTTATATAGCGCGAACTCGACACAAAGGTATTGGAGCTCTTTATTTATTTTACAGCTTTATATACTGTGAACTCGATACAAAGGTACAGCACTTTACATGAGCAAAGGTTACATTACACAAGAACACATTCATTTTTGGTAGCAATGGGAAATTAAATGATGTGCCCAGAATCATAGGATGTCGAGGCGGAGCAGAGACTCGAATCGTGTTCCCAAGCTCCAAAGTTGGCAGCTCTGGCCCTTACGTCACATCCTCTCCACTAGGGTCCTTTGCATGGTGCATGTTGGGGCAATCTGGGAATAACTAATTTTAATATAGCGTTTGTTAATATAGGTTCTGCTATTTCATAGCGCTGCAAAGCAGGTGCCATTCTTAACAAAATATCTATAATTCATTTGCATCGATCGACCTTGCAGAGATGAAGAGGTGAAAAAATTATTTCAGGATTGTAACCTGTGGCATTCTCTATCAAGATCTCTGCAGTGGGTGCATTAACCTACTGACTAAGTAGAGCTTAACTCCAGGCAATAGCATGTGCTCTTAAAAACTTCCGGAGGGTCACCAACCAAGCACATAGCTTAGTTCTATGCAAGAAGATGGCGAAAGGTGTCTCCAAAATGGTGGAAAAGGAGTCGTGACTCGAGACCCAAGCACTTCACAGCTTCAAGCTTGATAGTGAAAAACATCTAGCCTTTTGATGTAAATTGGGCCTCTTCAAACAGAGTGCAGTTTAGCACAAACTCGATACAAAGGTATTACAGCGCTTTACATGAGCACCAGTTACACTACACAAGAACACTCATTTTGGTAGCAAGGGGAGATTAAGTGATTTGCCCAGAATCACACGATGCTGAGCCAGTGCCGAGACTGGTGTTCACCAGCTGCAAGGTCAGCAGCACTGACCCTTACGCCACATCCTCTCCTCTAGGGTGCTTTGTGTGGTGCGTGTTGGGGTAGTCTGGGAATAACTTTTTTTTTTAATGTAGCACTTGGTAATACAGGTAGTGCCATTTCATAGCGCTGCAAAGCAGGTGCCATTCTTAACAAAATCACTAACTCATTTGCAGTTAAGCTGCTTCCTCTGTTATTCTCCTTGCATACAGTCAATGCTTTCAAAATTTAGGCTGGTATTGTACAATGTAGAGGAATAATTCCTTTTAAAGTTCAATACACAGAAATATATGGATGCCCCCTTTTCTTTGCTCCTAACTCTTTTGACCCCCTCAATCTCCAGGTTAAAAGCCACGAAGGCGCCCCTTTGTGGCATGTTTGGTGCTATAAAAGTTTAGGTAAACACACTAGAAAGGGTTGCAACTCTCGGGTATCACAGCCAGGCTGTAGGAATGAGGCAACAACACTCCCAAGATGGCGGCCTTGTTGTGTCCTCACTCCTGCGGCGACAGGCCTGGGAGGGTTGCTCTGGCACCTGGCATACATCCACTACACTCCAAATCAAAACATAAGTAAAAGACATTGTAATTTACAATGCCAATAGCAGTAACTCTCACAAATGCGAGACCTACTGCATTCCAAATGCTTGTTTTTGCTCCCTTACACATCAATTCTGCAAGCAGAAGGGGTAAAGGGAATCTGGTGCACAGAAGGGGCAAGGCCCTTTCTAAAGCCAAGCTGTGTGAAATACTCCACTTGCACCTTATCAAATTTGCGCACTGGCAACAAGGCTGCAGCACTCGCAAGTTCTTGGGCTGCTAGTTTAAAAGAGAAGTTTCTTTAACTGTCTCCAATCTGGTAAGGTGCTTCAAAAGCTTTTGGGCACAGCAGTGGTGGAAGCACAAGATCAAATACAACTTATAATCACAGCAAGCTATTCATGCAACCATGCTGCTTTCTGAATAAGCAGCACTGAAATGTCAACAGCTCTGCTTTCCTGGGGTTGTGTAAAAATGGTGGTTCTATCCCTTCAGTAAACCCAAAGAAGAGGGGGTCTGCCCAGAAGTCTACAAGGCAGAGAAAATACTGCCACCCCACAGGTCTGCCTCCCTGCTCCACAGCTTACCCTGGAACAAGAGACAGCAGGTTCCAAGCTGTTAAGTAGTTATTGTAAATCCATTCTGGAAACATATCCATTCTGTAATTCTGCCCAAAACTCAATGTTTTTTTTACCTATCGATGAACCAAGAAATATCTTAGAAAGGGCTTTTACTGCTACCAAAAAGGCAACCTTCTGTCTCACTCATTTGGAACTGAGAGATTCATCAATGAACACACTTATTACTGTGATGTTGTGATACTACGAAATTCTCTTTAAGAAGTCACATATCCACATATTTCAGGGACAATTTAGCAAAGAGCTAAAGGTTACACGGTGTCCGATTTGGCTAGAAATGGGATTTCATTGAGTACAGTGACAGTGTTCAAGCACTGCTTTGTTGGTAGAGGTAGGTTCACCAAACTGAAACCCAGAACATTTTCATTGATAGATCTGGAGCATAGCCAGTCACATGACAGCCTCTCATTATCACAAACTTATCTTTCAGTCAGAGACAAACAAGTTACTTACCTTCGGTAACGCATTCTCTGGTACAGACTATCTAGCCACAGATTGCTTACCCTTTGAATTAACTCAAGGCATAAGACTGGATTTGGAAACCTTTTGTGACCAGTACCCCTGAATGCCAGTAGGTGGTGCCGTTTTGCTCCATGAGCCATTGTCTGCTTTGTCCGCACCAGAAGTGACATGCGTGGTGCCTATATAGGTGTCACCCAGGTGCTAACGTTAGCTTCTTTTCACAACTTTATACACCAGGAGCGCGAAGCCACAAACACTGACCACTGGGTGTGGAAAACTAGGGACCCGTAAGAGAAGAGCCCTGTCCCTAGAAATCAGTTTGCAGAGCAGGAAGGATGGGTGGGTCGGGAAAGAATCTGCGGCAAAATAGAGCCTCTACAAGACAAAGCGTTACCCAAGGTAAGTAACTTGTTCATCTGATAGAGACTTCTAGCTGCAGATTCCATAACTTTTGAATAGATACCAAAGCAATACCTTCTTGGAGGAGTCTGAAGACCAATTTTATATGAGGAAGTCCTGCAGGACCAAACAGGCAAAGTCGCTGTCCTGCTGGACTGTCCAGGAAGTAGTGTTTTGTGAATATGTGCAAGCAAGCCCTCGTTGCTGTCTGGCAGCTATCCAGACCAGTACTCTGTGTGCTAATGCAGTTGTTGCAGCTTTAGCTCTGGTGGATGAGCAAGCATTGCCTTAGAGGGTTGCTTTTTGGCCAATGTGTAGCTGATCTTTATACAGAGCATGATCGATCGTTTCTGCACGGCCTGTCCTTTCTTTGGTCCAAAATCCCACGAAGAGTTGGTCAACCACCTGGAACTCGTGTGCGGTCATGGTAGAATGACAACATTCTTTTTAGGTCCCGATGGTGAAGTAGTCAAGGTGATGGACTGACCACTATCCGTAGAAAGGAAGCGTTCATACAAAGCACCAGTTTGGGTAGATGTTCAAGTATGGAGGCTTGGGTGACAAAGCCAGAAGTTTGCGGACTCTTCATGCAGATGTTATTGCCACCAGAAAGGCCATCTCGATGGAAAGGAGCAAGAGAGGGCAGTGGTGAAAAGACTTAAAGTGAACAGACGTAAGAAAAGTTAGGGCGAGATTGAAGTCCTGATGAGGCATAATGAAAGGAGAAGGTGGGAGCAGATGTTGCAAACCTTTTGAGAATCTATTCACAATAGGAGATTTGAAGAGGGATGACTGATCAGGCATCCACAAGAAAGCTGAGATAGCCGGAAGATAGCCCTTCAGAGTGTTCGTAGCAGAGCCCTCCTGGGCAAGGGAAAGAATGATGAGATGAACCTGAGAAAGGGTGGCAAAAAGGGGATCGGTCTGTTTTCCTACATACTATGCTGCAAATTCTCCCCAACGCAGGTGTATACAGTCTTGATGGAGGGATACCTAACTGCCATCATAATGTTGCAGACTTAGGGCAGATGGTTGAAAGCTGACAACTGTTGCCCCTTAATCTCCACACAAGAAGATGAAGAGTTGACAGGGTGGAGGACCCTCCCTTGCTGCTGTGGCAAGAGATTCTCTGAAGGGGAAGCCTGATCAGAGGACCGAGGGTCATGCTCAACAACACAGGATACCAAAATCTCTGTGCCCAATCTGGAGCCAAAAAGGATGACTTGGGACCAGTTCTTCCTTATATTCTGGAATCTGGGCAGGAGTGGTATGGGCAGAAAGGCGTACAGGAGGCCTGAGCCCCACCGAGATAAAACAGCGTCTCCGAGTGAGAGTCATATTGGAAACTCGAGTGTGCAAAACTGCTGACATTGCATGTTCTCGGGGTGGCAAACAGATCTAACCAAAGCTGTCCCCACTGCTGAAAAAGGCTTTGCACCACCTCCCGATGGAGACGCCATTCTGGATCTGCTAGGCATCTTCAGCTGAGTTTGTCCACCCTGGGGTTCAGAGAACCTGCCAGGTGTTGTACCACCCAGGGTATGCAGTGACGTTCCAGCCATGTCCAGAGACAAAGGGACAAAGGGTCTTGACAATCACGCCATCCCATGTGTTGCAATACTACATGGCAGTGGTATTGTCCATGAACACCTGCACTAGCCTTCCTTAGAAGGAGGGTAGAAAGGCCCTCAAAGCCACCCAGATCACCCAAAGTCCAGTAGGTTGATGTGGAATCTGATTTCCGCCAGAGACCTTAGACCTCTGATTCCACCTCTCCAAGGTGGCTGCCCAATCCCAGGAGTGAGCATCTGTCACTACTGTCAGATCTGGTTGGGGAAGGGAGAGGGATCTGCAGCCCACCCAACTGCGACTTGTTAACCGCCACTGCAGCTCATTTGCAGTGTCCTCTGAGATCTAGACCATGTTGGAGAGAGTCCCCTGATGCTGTGTCTACTGGAACTTAAGGTCCCCCTGCAGAGCCCGCATAGGCCAACAGGCTGGAGTCCCAGCAGCCTCACAGTCAGTCTCACCGAAACCCAGGATAAAGGATGACATATCAGTTTCACAGACTGAATATCCTGGACTCGCCATTCAGGAGGATAAGCCCAAAACTGTATTGCGTCCAGATGAGCTACTACAAAAGGGAACATCTGAAAGGTAGTCAAGTGTGACTTCAGCACGCTAATAATGAACAACCAGCAAATGCAGGAGGTCGGCCGTAGTGTGGAGGTGGGAGACGACAACCTGGGGTGAGCCCGCCTTCAACAGCCAGTCGTCTAGATAGAAGACTGGTACTCCTGATCTTCGTAGATAAATTGCAACCACTGCCATCATTTTGGTGAACACCCAAGGGGTGCTGGTAAGGCAAAGGGGAGCATAGTGAACTGAAAGTGCTCGTGGACTACCATGAACCTCAGGTAATGCCTGTGGACAGGCAAGATAGAGATATGATACTAAGTGTCCTTCAAGTCCAATGCTACCATCTAGTCTCCTGGGTCCAGGACCGACAGGATCTGAGCAAGCATGAGCATTCTGAATTTCACCTTCTTGAGGAAGAAATTGAGAAAGTGCAGATGTAGGCTAGGAAAAAGACCTCTGACCTTTTTGGGCACCAGGAAGTAGTGGGAATAACAACCACAACCCACATCTGGCATTAGCACCCTCTCTATGTCTCCCTTGGCCAAGAGCACCAGCACTTCCTGGTGAAGGGGTAGGTGGTCCTCAGTGCCAATGATGGCAAGAGGACAGACTAAGGGTTTGGAGGCTGTGGCTGCTGGAGGGTGAGCTGGCTTGACCTCCGGCTCCCTGTCCCATAAGGTCTATGGGTACCGCATCCTCGGCTACGCAGAGCTTGGGATGTTGGCACACCACAGTGGCTTGGAGGGTATAATTGTGGCTGGAAACCCCTTCCATGGCCATGAAAGAAGTGAAAGGCAAATTAAGGGTGACAAGAGGCCAAGGAAAGGATCATGGACCTGGCCGTAGCCCTGCTGTCCTTCAAGCGCTTCCACGCTGAATCCGCCTCATCTTCAAAGAAACAGAAGCCAAAGGGCATGTCCATGAGCGATTCCTGGACATACCCAGAAAAGCCAATTGTCTCCAACCAGGTGTGGTGCCTTTAGGTTACTGTGGATGAAAACTCTCTGCCCATTGAGTCCGCAGTATCCAGTCAAAAGTGAATTGTGAACTTAGCTGCATCTCTCCCATCAGCAACTGCCTGGGAGAGTCAGGCCCAGGCCTCCTCAGGAAGCGCTGGCAGCAACTGTATCCCACAAAGCATGGGACTAGCAGCCCAAAGGGCGCATGATGTTCATGGACTGCAGTGCCAGGCTGATGGAATAAAATCTTTTTACTCAAGGTGTCCAGCTTCTTGTATTCCCCATACAGTGGTGCAGCAGGGAATGTGCAGGATTTAGATAGGAGGAAGTGTCTTGGACCACTAAGCTCTCCAGGGTAGGATGTTGTGTGAGGAAGTCGGGGTCCAGTAGTGGTGGGCAGCTGCCCTGTTCACAGGAGCCCCTATGCTGGGCTTGGACTAGGTCCCAAGCAGAACGTCAGTAAGAGCTTTATTAAATGGAAGAAGCAGCTCTGAGAGGGACACTCCCGGCTGAGGCAGTTCTGTCAAGACATTTGTCTTGACTGCAACAAGAGCAAGCTTAGGTCCAGGACCTCAGCCACCCTCTTCACTACCATTGCAAATGATGCTCCCTCCTCCGTACCCACGACAGGGGGAGAAAGCATGCCAGTATTTGGAAAGTCTGCCAAATCCTTATACTAGTTCATGTTTGTGTCATTCCAATTCTCTCCGAGTCCTTGCCCCTACGCATAGGGCTCAGGCTCTGGCCTGGAAGGCATGGCTGCAGTTGGCTCCGGAGTCAGATGATGCCCCTCTGGCTCAGTTGTCAGAGCAGGGTTGCTCTGTCTCCCAGAAACTCAAGGAGGCCCGTAGACGCTGCTGGCTATACCACTGAGCCATGCCTCGATTATTGATGCTCCCTCAACTTGTCAGCTGACAGACAAGAGGAGGTCTAAGATCTGATTTCTTGTGGTGGGACTCACCCGAATGACCTGACGAGTTTGAGTGCGACGAGGATCTCGGACTTGGCAACCGTTCCCGGGACCTTCTGCTCAACCAGGATCTTGATGGTGGTTGTGTCACACGTGAAGCTACCAGGAGCTTGAGGGATAGCTCCCCCAGACCTTGAGGTTCAGGGTGTGGCAATCAGAGTAGGCCTTCAGATCGTGGTCATTCTCGAGGGACCAAAGGCTTACAAGATGTGGGTCCATCACCGACATTGAGCGGTGACAGGCACCACAGGGCTTGAAGCTGGCCTTCCAAAATGAGATCCCTGCTACACCAGCAGGAAAACCTTAAAAAGGCTCGACCTCAGCACGTTTGGGTGAGGCCTATATAGGCACAGCACACGTCAATTCCAGCACGGACAATGACACTCAGAGCTGAACTACACCACCTACCAGCCCACCAGGGTACTGCTCAGACAAAGTTTCCAGATCGAGTCTGATTGGAGATAATTCAAAAGGTAAACAATCTGAGGCTAGAAGTCAGATTAAGGGTATTCCTAAAGACCAGCCTTGCATCTCCTGGCCTTCCTATTAAAGAAAAAAGCTGAAATGGCTCTGGCTTGCCAACTGAAGGATTTACCTCAACATCCTGAATTCTTGGTTTGTGCTGGCAGAAGAGAAATCTGAACTCCAAGAGTTTGCGTGTTCTCTGCTATTGTGAGGAGACTTGTTTGAGTCTTTACCCTCTCTCCACATGGACAATCGAAAATATATTTAAATGTTCATGCATATTCATTCTTAGTGTGTTGGGTGGAACACTTCTTACCTGTAAACCTAGTTCTCAGTCATGGGAATCTTAATTGAAATCATTACCATTGAATAGCCTTTTACAATATATTCAAGTCAATTCGGGCATTAAGCAGATTATAACAACTCTGTCTGCTGGCTATATTAACCGAACTACACATGCTATTTTAAAATAGTGAAACTCAACAAAAGGGCTGTAAACAGGCGGATAATAGTATTCTTGGAACTTATTTTAAAAGAAAATGGTTAAAAAAAGATTGAAGTGGGGACACAGGCAGCAGCTTTGCATAACTTAAAACTATAACACTGCACCTCTAAAGCAGGCAACAGCTCCACTATGCCATAGTGCACCATACTGGCAGTGCCTCCGTTCTTTTCTGCGGTTCCTTATTAAAGGATCCAAAACACTTCAAGGAGTGTTTTTAAAATATTTCCTAGACTGAAAAATATGAATATTTTCCTTTCCTCCTCTCCTTTCTCGTGCAACAGTTTTATTCCATTTAGTTGACGGGGGAGGGGTAGGAGTGGAGGGGGCCAATTATTTGAGAAGCGCATTTTATGTGCCAGATGCTTGATAGCCATTGGTCTGAATTTTGACAAAGCATGTCAAGTGGGATGCTGCGAAAAAGAAAGTTATTAGGCTAGGGGACTTGCGATTCTAGGGAAAAAAGACTCCAGTACAATTGAATTTTCAGAGCAATAAGCAGCCTTGTCGAGGCCTGTGCTCCACCTAAGTGCTGGCAATGTCTCAGCCAGGCCTGGCTCCAGGAAGTTTCATCTGGATGGGCCAAGGGTGCATTAGGGTGAGCCCAGTTTTTGTCGCCCCTGGGGTGGCCTGCAAGCCCTAGATTGCATCATATCTGCTTCCAACAGGCACCACGATACAAACAGTACATTCTTTGTGTATACAGAGCATGTAGAAGGTAGGGTAGTGGTAAATTGAGCTAATGTTAATTTTAGGGTTTAGGGGTGGGAAGTGGTAAGGGGATATTGAGGGTGAAGTTAGGGTTTAGGGATAGGTAGTAGAAAGGGGTTGAATGGGTAACTCAGGGTTATGGGGTGGATAGTGGTAAAGGAGTGTACGCATTGTGTGTGTTTTGGTCAGAGTTTGTTTCTACTGAACTAATTAGACAAACGTTAAATACCATTGATTTGTGAGTTTAAAGTGTACGACTGAAAGCAATGCCAGTGTTAATATGGAGGGAAGTTGTAATCCTACACACAGGCGAATGCTTCTGGTCCCTCTAGAAAGCTTTCTGAATGAAATGGGGCCTAGGCAGAACTGCTGGAATTGAGACTGAAATCACCAGTTGTCCAGTCTTCAGTCTTTCTGTACTTTGCACAGAAATTTGGGAACATCGTATTACGTGGAAGTGTTAAAACAGCATTACTACCACCTTCGCTAAATAAAAGGAGTAAGGAAGATCAGCAAGAGTAGGCTAATATAACAGAAACTTACAAGAAGTGGTGGCAAAGCAGAGGCTCAAAAAGTGAAGATGTGCAGAAGAAAATCCTTGAGATCAAACGTTGAGGGTCCAGAAGTGACTGAACCCAGCGTAACCACAGTCTACCTCCAAAGAGCTCCTATCCCATGAGATCTAGGATGCCCTTAAATGATAATTTCAAGATGAGTCCTCTCAACAAGATGCCACCTTTCATTCCAGACAGATCTGAAGCTGGCGGTGGGCACCGTAGTAGACAGCCACCAGATTCACTGTAGCTCACTCTAGGTTAATCTCTCCTTTAGTCTATTAGTGTAACTACACAAAACACTTTCCACTGATGCTGGCTGTGGATTGGAGCCAACAACAACTCATCTCCACACGCACCAGCCCTGCAGCAGGCTCACAGAACAGCCTACATCAACTTTAAGGTGTTTGCCTCTTTCACAAGACTTGGTTGCCACTTATTGCAGATTAAGTCTTCCAGATTCGAGTGCCCATCCCAAATGGTGACCACTGATACTGCATTAAATGATCTGTGCATTTCCAACAATCAGAGCCAAAAAAGCTGATCAAAGCTTGTTTGTTCTACTGATGACAGCGTGTCAAACTTTTCATTTATAAATTCAAATTTTCCTTCTGCAATTTAAATGTGAGAGCTGTGTCCCAGACCACCTTAATTCTGCATATTTTTATGCTAGTTATCCGTGATGGCTGATGCATTTTAAAATTGGTGGGACAGATAGCCTTCAGCGGAATATATAATGCAAGCCTGAATCACATATGCAGAGGAGCAGTGAGTGTTTTTTCCCCTGTAAGAAAATGCAAGAGAAAATGGGAGCAGGTGTTGCATTTCAGCATATATTTCAATGAAACCTGGAAAAAAGTGTAAATGGACTCAGACTCCACTCTCCGCGCACTCACTCACGCAACGCTCCATTCAGCCAGCAATCACACACACATGCTGCTCTACTCACCCTACATTCACAGAAGCATACTACCCACAAGGGCACACCTGTCTTCTAGTGCATTAACACCACTCCCCCTGCACTCATGAAGGCATATTGCTCTATATTCCTACAGTCACACATCTCACTCTTCGCTCAGACAAGCATACATTTCGCAACACTCAAAAAGGCATATTCTGCACCCAAACAATCTTAACACTCTCTCAGGGTCCTCTCATAACTGACCCTGTACACATACATACACTCTCCCACACTCATTCAATCACACAGCTCACTCTGCAGTCGTGCAGGCGCATCCCTTACTATCCCCCCTGCATGCACACATACCGCAACCTGCAGCTGCACTAAACCTTCTCTGCCCCTCATCCACTCAAGCATAGTCCATTAGGAGCCCAAAAACAAGCAAATACACTGGCTTTACAAAATGCCACACCCACCATGCTGATATCAGTATGCTGCCTTGTACCACCAGAAAACCCTCGCCAAGAAAAAGCACATGTACAGCTGAATACCCTCGAGTTCCAGATTACTGCCCGAAATTGAGCATCTCCTATGCCTTTGTTAAGGCAGCTCAGTAGATTTTTTTTCTCTTTTTGCTAGTAGTGGGGCAACGCCCACTATGCCTCTTATTAACAGCTGCCCTTGCTGGTTAGAGCTCAGACTAGAAAGCTCAAGGATGTACCTCTGCAGTCTTTCAGTGCAGGTGTGCCCCAACCCTCCATGTGGCACCTCAACACTTCAGAGGGCCCCATTCATTCCAAGGCCAATGAATATCTTAGATATGGGATGCTCAGGGACCCTCATTCACTTTCTGCCGGGGGGACCCATCATTTAAGGTTACGCCACTGGGAATGATCTAGCTCCATCAGGGTCCAGGTGATCCGGTCACGCAAGTCTGCCGACCCCGCTGTCGTACTGATAAAGGTACAGTGTGTTTCATTTCACTGGACCTCCAATAGTTGAGGAAGAAGTTAGTGTCCAGCTATAATATTAAACTCGAAACAAATGTACAAATCTCACTTACAAGAGTCTTCATTTCTGGCAGCTCTTCCGTGGCATAGCCAGTGTGTCATGGGCCCTAGTGCCTAGCCTCCACCCAAAGTATCAAGTCTCTCTAAAATAGATCACTGCCTTGGGCCATATGCTACAGGTCAATATTCAAACATCTGGGGGGGGGGGGGGAGGTAACATCTCACACACAGGGTTGCCACATAGTTGTTTCATACAGGTCTGACTGAAATGTTACTGTTCCAGCCAGTACAAACATTAGTAAAATCACCTAAGGCCGGTATTGTTTTGCCTTTCAAACTTAAAACAGTAAATATAAGACAAATGCAATTTAAAATGTGTTCACAGTTACACATATGACCAAATTGATAATTAAACTAAACAAAATCAAAAAGGAAATGTTTAAAAATAAAAAAATTTTTTTACATTAAGTTCTATTTATAGATAATGCCCAAGCCTTTGCAGAATATCAAAAATGTGAACTGGTCAGTATTTTTGTGTGGGAAAGATGTCAGCCCAAAAAACACACCCACCCTCGTAGCTATGCACCCACAACATGTTATTATCTGCTTTGAACTTTACAAACTTTGCCACACAGCACGATCTGATAAAGAAGTAGGTACAGGGCTGAGGAAAGGTGCAATGCTGTAGCAGGCCTAATTTATGCCCACAGGGTCTGGAGAGCAAAGGTGAGGTCCACAGGGTAGCAGGTAGGTCTGGCTTTTGGCATGGACGAGCTGGGCGCAAGCCCTTGGCACCAATCTTCAGAGTGGCAAAAAGAACTGTTTGCACAAAGGTCCTGCAAACAGCAACACCGCCCACCTTGGCTCCAGTAATTCAATTTAAAGTACTTTAAATCATTCTTAAGGTGCTGCAACCAATGTTTTTAAGCAACCTATCAGCCCCCTATCTTGCACTCCCATCTACCTATCACCCCCCCCCCCCGCAACACATCAACACCCCCTCCACTTCCCAAAAAACAACTTGGAACCCGTGGGAGGAAGCTAAGTTGCGGCTGATTAAAGTTAGCTGAATGAGGCGCGGAAACGTGTGTTCTGAGGCAAGTCGCTCCTTTGTTGTAGCCAATGAATGATACATGCTGCCTCGTTTTATTCACCAGCAACAGGAACATTTTAAGGATTTTGGAGGGCCTGGGTCAAACATATTTTGGGGGCCCCTGTTCGGAACAGCTTTGAATTTACAATCCAATTTCAGCTTTTTCATGCGCTCTTTGGCCAGGTCAATGGCAGTGCACAGACCCACTGTTCCAAATTCTAAATGTGTTTCCATCTGATCATCAGAGATAGTGACCTGTGATTTCAATATTGTAACACGGCAGCAGCTCACTAATATTGCTGCAAATAATCTCTGTGACCCCCCCTCAAATGTGAGGTCCTACTTTGATGTATAAAGCATGTTAATGAAAGCTGCATGAAACAAACACAGCATTTCTATGCAAATTGTCAGTAACAGACCCTCACACATCACCCACATTACATAACTTTAGCTTGTGTAAAGCTGGATCTATTACGGAGGTCCCTGAAAAAGGCTGGGGCCCTGGGCCAGAGCCCACTTTGCCCATGCCTTGTTAAGTCCCTGACCAGCAGTAGCGAAGGCAGCACATTTATTTTTGCCTAGGGCGCTCTTAGAGTTAGGGTTTGCCCTGGTAGCAGGCAAGCAGGATGGAGCCCTCTAACAGCAGTAAAAGTTGCTCTGGAGAAAGAAAAAACAGAGCAGCTGGAAACCCAAATCACTCAGCACAAAGATCAATTAATCCATTTTCCTCATGTCCTAATGTACATGCACTAGTAGGTAGAGAAAAAGACCATCTCTCTAAAAGGAGATGCATGAATGGGTCTCCTTTGAGAGGGAGAGGGCCCCATCACACATCTCGGATAATAGCAAACAAGAACTATGAAAACACCACAAAGTTTGCCTGACAACATAGAGAAAGTTAAAGGGATTTAACATGCGGATTTTGCATTGGCTTTTATGCCGTGGCAGAGTGGGCCAAGTCTCATGTTTGGGTGAGCCTGGCCCACCCCTTTGAACCCGGCCTGTGTCTCACTCTGATACAGCAGTGCTTAATTTGTGAATAAAACTGTGTCGGGGTCCAAACCCCTCCTCTTAAACACGCATCCCGGGCCTCTTTAATCCAGTTACAGCTAATCCCTGCCCCTTCAGCTAACTCTGGCAGCTTTTTGCTTTCTCCCATTGCGGCACCTTTTTCGTTTTTCTCTTCCTCTGTCCCTCCCACATGTGTCTTTGGCACACAGTAAATGCTTGAGGCACAAAAATAAGTGCTGGCCCTCAAAAATAAGTGCCGGTGCCCCACACTGGAAACAAAAAGCACAAATTAAACACTGCTCTGATACTTCTTTCGAGAGAAAAGAATTGAAGCAATGTTGTAGATATGTCCACCAAAAGTTTCCATCAAAGAGGATTTGATGGTAGGAAGTTCCTTAAAGTTAACAGATGCAATCGCTCAGGTGACGTCGACAGGGAAAGAGATCAAAATCAAGCATAACATTAAATGCCTCAATGTTGCAAACAGAAACACTGAAAATGTGTAACTACAAAAGTAAAGCTGAAGGCAACAGTATCGAAAGTAAATCTGACCCCTGTAAATACACCAATGTGTAGAGATTTGATGGCAAATAAATTGTTAAGATTCATCAAACCTTATGTAGAATTTGAAAACGTATGTATGTTTGTATTATAACTAGTTTTATGGCAAGTATCGAGATCCAAATGGCATTTGACTGAGGAGTTCAGAACTATTATGGCACCGAATTTTCTATTGTTCACTAAAAACAATCTCGCTCTCCAAAGAGGAAAAAATTTATTTAGCTCTGGTTTCACTCCTTGGGTGTTTTCTCTCCAGAAAAAAAAGTCCAATGTCTACATTAAAGGCTCACATTTTTTATCCAGCTTCAAACCAAGAGCACTTAAGATCCAGGGCTGGGTAGTTCTAACTTCTTGTGCACCACACTATCAAACCCTACTACCTTGTACAGGGAGAACTCTTCAGTTGATGGGAGATGATGAGTAGTTGTGTTGGGGCCAGAGAAGATGTCTTTGTTGCCTCAACAATTCTTTCCTTTTTAATTAAAAAAACAGAGTGGTTTTTGTATCCATGTTAGTTTAAGGTTGCCCAATCACTAGTAGGCTCCCATGCTCTAGTGAGGGGCTAGGCTGATCAGAGGACCTTTTTATTGTTGAATCAGTCTTTAACCTATTCCTGGAGAGACCTCTATAAGCAAACAGCAAGGAAAGTTTCCAGGGGAAAATATTAAAGCAAGCATGAAAAATGTGATCTTAAATGTAGTCATTTTAGAAAAAAATAGTGCAGCAGGCAGGCGCCCAGAACATCAGTACCTGATAAAGCTCTCCCAGTCATCCATTAAGAAGGACCAGCGATAGTGGACAGGCAGTGGACTGTAGTTGGTCATCTGGACGTGACGCACAACCTCGGTGTCATTCAGAATGCACCCAAAGTCTACCTCAGTTGTCTGGAAATGGAGGTTGGGGAAATGCACCTCCCCTCGTAAGGCCACATAGTCCTTGTGTGGGTGTTCAGCATACTGAATAGTTAACACTTCTTCAGCCACGCGGCTCTGCAATTTATCAGCATAAGTGGGATCAAATTTGATGCCTAACTCCCGTTCTGCACCAATTTCCAGGACAGCAGGCTGCAGAGAGAGAGATAAGCACACACGTCAATTGCAACATGACAATAAGCGAGACTAAGAGACAGCTTCACAGAGTGTATGACACAGGCACACAGAAAGCAATGAAAAGGAAGCCTCAGGCAGGCGGTAAAACGCAGAAATCCACACTAGCATACACAGGCAGGGTTTAAATTGAATCAAAAGATAGAATGAGAAATTGAACAAAGAAACGGGGAAAAGGGAAAAACCGAGTCAGAGAGGCCACTGAAAAAGCACAGAGACATCAATAAGAGGCTGCGGTAAATATGACACACTTACACACAGCGAATAATTAAAAACACGTAAAGAAATAGACCCACGTTAGCAGCAACAGGCCGTAAATTAAGACAGATATTCTTTCAGGGAATACAAATTACATTTTTCTCCATAAAAGTATTTTAGTACCCCCTTTCAAAATTAAGAAACAAACGTGCATCTCCGAATGCATTCAGGAGCGTTGCTTGCACATACATGATCACTGTTGCCAAGTCAAATGTTCAATGTTCAGATCTCCACCCAACAGTCTCATTACAGTATAGAGGTCTCCAATTTGGTCCCATATTTAAGCCCCACATTTAGATCCAGTGCTAAAGCAAATATGCGGACCGAGACTAAATGCTGAATTAATCATAAAAGGAAAATAGCGTGTGGTGCAAAGGGTACTTTCGGGCCTGCTTGGGCATGGTAGATTTCTACGCTTTGTAATTCCAATGTGGTTTCTTCTGCTCTTTTGCCATTCCTATTAGGAACATTAACATTCTATTTACCTGTTTTGTCAAATGTGTAATGTTTCAGTTATTTCCAACTGCACCGACATCAAGGTTCCATTTTCTTTGAATGCCATTGCTTGTTTTTAATCATAGAAAAGCATTTCACTTATTCTTCCACCACTTTTTCTGATGTCTTCATCTCTGTTCACTTGGGTATTTTTCATGTCAAGCATTATTTTAACCCTGGGCACTTTGTGTTATAGTTATTTTTTTTTTCTTGCATATTATTCTGTACTTCTTTTGAATTCATTCTGAATGTCTGTTTCTTTTTAATTGTATTTTAATTATGCATTTCTATTTTTTGATCTATAAGTCTGAGAGGGACTACATTATCTAAACAACCTATATGGGTGTCTGACTACTGCACGGATAAATCTCTCTTATTTTCACTCTGCTCAATTCTAATGTGCTTTAGGGATGAATCATGGCCTATCAGCTATATAACATTTCTTCTCTTCATAATCAGTTTAAACTGTTAACTATTTTGTGGCATCTAGGTGTGATCATATCCTACTGAACGTTCCTCTACTGTTTCTCAAGAGACTGCTGTTCTTGCAAATCCCTCCTTTAATCATTTAAGATGTTCTAGCATCAGGCTAACTGTGAATTATCAACTGCCTTTTCCACTAAGTATCTATGTCGATACCAATGATGTTCTATCTTAGTCTTTCAATTTAATTTTCCCATTAAAACATTTTCAAGCTAAAGTGAAGTCCATGCTGTTATAATATTCATTCATGCTAGCGAAGGGCTCCAAGCCCTTGATGGTTCCATTATTCCCTCATTCATGTTCCTTGTTTTGAACTGCACCCTCAAAGCAGCAGTGGGCGTGGCGAACACTGGAAGCCCAAATGTACTATTCTAACTCCAGTCCTGGAATATTTTGGGAAAAATTATTTATTCCCCAAGTATTTTTTTTTAGGAACAGTTGGAAAGTAGTGGTTTCGAATTGAAGAAAGTGCTGCCCTGAGGGAATAGCTCAGGGCAAAAAACTAGGAATACCTGCCACGTAGGTAAAAGTTACCTCAGTTCTTCTTTACAATGGAAGTCAAGAATAACATTACATAGAGAGCATTAATCATCTTAATATTCCTTCTACTGTGGAGGAGTGAGGGTTGCTTATGATTTCAATGGAGATTCCCCAAAAGGAGAAGTAGGATTTAAGTTTTGACCTTCTCACATTTTTAGTATTATCAAGATAGAATTTTAGAACACTAGCAGCAAGTGGGATAAGATAGTTTTCAGATGGAGAGGAGGGCTTCTGAAAGAATATTGGTGAGGGAATGCTCGGATTCATATGCAAGTCAAACTATCTTGGCCAAAAAAAATCAGATTTGTACCTACATGACCACCCTGTTGTTATGTAACACTGTATATGGGTCCTTTTAACATGGTGCCTGTATCGTGCTAACCATGCATGTGGATGTTATATCCACAAGGAAAGTGGCTTTCCTATAAAAGGATTTACAAGGAGTCTTTGCAAATTGGTTTGACTAGTGAATCCATGAAAAGCAATAGGACAGTAATCAAGACATGGCATCCGTATTGGGGAAAGATTTCTCTAATGTCCTTAAGGAAGTCTTTAACCACAGAAACCTTGGAAAAAAAGAGGTTTGTCAAGGACATTTTCTGTAGGCAGTAATTGCTGTCCGGTGAACTTGAATGGAAAGCAATTGTAAGCCCGCTCTGTCCAAATGAAGATATTGTAGAAGAGCCTCTTCTTGACATGGTTAGGATTAAAATTGTTTCAGGAACACCTGACCCTCTTCCACTTGAAAGAGTAATTAGATTTTGTAGATGTTCATTAGCTTCCCTTAAAATGAGCATAGATTCTTGGAAGGGGGAGGGTTTCAACTGTTCATTATTAATGAGTTCAGGAGCCAGGCTGCCATACTCAATAATGGCAGATTGGGATTAAACATCTGGATGCCAAATTGTTATTAATAGATCTGGTGTGCACGGCAGTCTCTAATTTGGATATTCTGACAGTGAAGGAGGTCTGTGAGCCACAATTTACACAGCCACTCTGGTGCTATTACAATCAATCTTTCTGGCCCCTGAGGTACTCTGTTTGCTGAATACTGTTGGCAAATATTTTAAACTCATGAAGAAAACAGACTGATACGTTGATGCATAGGACATTCCCCTTCAATCCTGGTTGGCAAAAAACACCAGACAAGCCTGGGCATTTTTTGTTCTACATGATTAAAAATAAATTTAATTGAGGAACATTCTAGTTACAGAAGATACTGTGAAGAACAGAATAGTTTAGGACCCACTAGTGGGTTTCCTTTATTAATCTTCTCAGAGTCCACTTGAGTATTCTGGATCCCTGGAACATGAAATGCATTAATTATCAAGTTTCAAGCTATCAGCCACTTCTAGGTGGTTTGAGCTTCAGTTGGCAAGGGCCCGAACCTTGTTCCTCCCTGCCTGTTCGGATAATGCACTGCTATTGTATTGTCCATCTTAACAAGAAGAAAGTCTGCCTGAAAGAGGGGAGAAAAGCTTTCACAACCAGGTGCACCACCCTCAATTCTAGCAGACTGATGTGATACAACATTTCCTTCGAGGACCATGTTCTTTGGACCTGCAGCTAATTCATATGAGTACCCCACCTTGAGATGGAAGCAACGGTCAATATCATTTGAGATATTAAGGGCCTCGATATGAGTTTGGCAGTCAGACAAGTTGATCACCCAACTCGCGGTGAGGAGACCGCCGCAGACCTGGCAGTCTCCCCACTAGCCCCATTACAAGGTTTATACTGGGCTGACCAGTGGAAACTGTGCGGCAAAGTTGGTCTCTGCGCCAAATGGCCCCCATACCCTCAGAATGTGCACTGTCTGCAAAGCAGACAGTGCGCTTTCTAAGGATTCTGGGCAGGAGGGTACTGCACTGCCCACGCCATGGGCATGGGTAGTGCAGGGGTCCCCCTGTGGCCCCCAGCACTGGCTTACCGCCAGCCTTTCCATGGCAGTCAGACTGCCATCAAAAGGCTAGCAGTAAGTAGAGTTATAATCCACCAGGATGCGCTGAACTCAGCGCCTTCCTGGCTGAGAACAGCTCAGACCGCTGAACTGTCAGGAACCATGTTCCTGGTGGAGACTGTGGTCACCATCATCTGATGGATTGGCCTGCATAGCGAGATATGATGGATTTGTCTTCCCTTTCTCCTGAACACTCGCACCACTGGTTTTCCAGGCATTGTTGCACAGGTCCCATCCTGAGGAAGGCATTCAAAACTAGTGAGATGCAGGACACTATCAAGCTTAAGAGTGATGTTATTTGTGTCACAGTCAGGCGGGTCATCTTCAGATGGATAGATAATAGTGCTTCCTACAAACTATACACTTTTCTTTTTAAGTGTCCAGAACCACTCCCAAATAATGAAGTTACTGCCGCTGGGCTAGTGTTGATTTCTCATCATTGATGTGCAGCCCTAAATGGTTGAAAGTAGATAGTGCTAACTGGAGATACAGAAGAATGTCCCTTTTCCAGCCCTTAAAGTTTTTCTCTCAGTTTTAATTCAGACCATTTTGTCATGTCTGTGGCTGCCAAGTAAGGTGTTGCCAGAGAAGGATACATTTAAAATTCTATGTTGAGCCTCTGGTTTGAGCCCTGTTAGCTTCAAACATGAGGAGCAGCTTAATGCAAGATAATGACAGTATCCATGTGCGGCTAGTACAGGTGTGTCAGCTGCAGCGCTGATGATTTTATGCAACACCACTATGAATTCATTTAAAACTTCCATCAAGTCTTCTTGGCTGCCCCTTGGCAAACCATTACCAAACTGATGAAGACTGCCTAAAAGGGCCTTGGCACTTGCCATGTTCATGGTGGTAGTGAAAGTGCTGCACATCCTTCTCCCCACAGAGTCAACATTCTGGCTCTCTGTCCAGTGGAACGGAGAACAAAGATGCAGTGCCATGAGATTTGATAGCCGTCAAAACTTACTGAATCTGGTGGAGATTACATTTGTATCAAACACGGGATTCTGACCAGATCGTCTGTATTTCTTCTGCAGTCTGGAAGGAGTTGCTTTACCTGAAGCTAATGTCCAAAATAACCCCATAGCTGGTTCCAAGAGGCATGGAACCAGATGGAATAGAAGTCTGGTGGACGACTTCTGGTGAAGCATTTCAAATATCACTGAAGCAGACGTTGATCGTCCTGGTAAAGGAATATTTCACTAATTTGCACTCTGATTAAAGTGTTGAAAGCAATAGCCGAAAGATCATAAAAGGAGAAGCCTTTCAAAATCTGGGAATATCATCCTATCACAGATGTTATGTTATGTTATCTTTACTTATATAGCGCTTAAAAACTGCCTGGGGGCCTCGTAGCGCTTTAGCTGCAAAACGGTCAGCGTCACCATCTAAAATCATATAGAGATTAAGCTTTAAACAGCCAGGTTTTCAAGGCCTTTCTAAACTGGATCTCTTGAAGATGATGTTGAAGACCTTGAGAAAGATGAAAGTTCTATAGAACACATCTTTCTAGAAGGAAGCCTGGAAGAGGACGGGTGTCTAGAATGACGACAGTGATGCTGTAACTTAGATCTTCAGCAACACAAAAGGATGATGGACGGAGTGCTGAACAATGCAAACACTCACCCCCAGTCACAGATCTGGGTTTAATCCATTGTTCTCCCTGGACCGGAAACAAGCATCCTGGGACCGGTTTCAGGGTTTCACCCTTCATCAGCCAGGCTAGCTTGAATCCAGTGGCACAGTGAGCAAGGGACCCACGTCTGTGCATACCCTTCCCACTCAAGGCAACTTCAGCAACACAAAAGAATGATGGACAGAGTGCTGAACAATGCAAACACTCACCCCCAATCACAGATCTGGGTTTCATCCATTGTTCTTTTGCTCACCATGCCACCCCAGTTTGGACCCAGCCATATGCAAATCAGTCTTGACCCTGTTCCTCATGGGAACAGTCCCACCCGAACTGCCAAGCCAGGTCCTCCCTGGACCGATGATGGACGGAGTGCTGAACAATGCAAACACTCACCCCCAGTCACAGATCTGGGTTTAATCCATCATTCTTTTGCTCACCATGCCACCCAAGTTTGGACCCAGCCATATGCAAATAAGTCTTGACCCTGTTCCTCATGTGAACAGTCCAGCCCGAACTGCCAAGCCAGGTCCTCTCTGGACCGGAAACAAGCATCCTGGGACCAGTTTCAGGGTTTCACCCTTCATCAGCCAGGCTAGCTTGAATCCAGTGGCACAGTGAGCAAGGGACCCACGTCTGTGCATACCCTTCCCACTCAGGGCAACTTCAGCAACACAAAAGGATGATGGACGGAGTGCTGAACAATGCAAACACTCACCCCAGTCACAGATCTGGGTTTAATCCTGGCTGATGAGGGGTGAAACCTTGAAACCGGTCCCAGGATGCTTGTTTCCAGTCCAGGGAAGACCTGGCCTGGCAGTTCGGGCTGGACTGTTCCCATGGGGAACAGGGTCAAGATTGATTTGCATATGGCTGTGTCCAAACTGGAATGGCATGGGTAGCAAAAAATGATGGATTTAGGCCCAGATCTCTGTACTGGGGGTGAATGTTTGAAATTGTTCAGCATTCCATCCATCACTTGTTCTTTGTAACTTAGATCTTGTTCTTAATCTGCAATGAGATGAAGGTGTCTTAAATTTCCTTGCTGCCACGGGTAACATACTGGAGTCTTCTGGAGTCATAGGAGGCAGTGTTGACAGAAAGCTACATGGATCCATAGTTGCATTTGGATGTTGTGGAGGAGATCAAGGAGAGGTAGCTGAGCAGGAGAAAGAGGCACTGGAGGCTACAGAGAAGGCTGCCGTTGCATAGCAGGAGAATCCAGTATAAACCCTGAAGAAGATTGCCTGAATTGTAAGTATGCCCTAGAGTACTCCGAATCTGAGGATGGCAGTACCATTATTGCCTTCGCTTTCTGAGCAACTTAGAGGACTTCCAAATGGAAAAAGACAATTCTGTGTGCCCCAACGTTGAAAAATACCATGACATCAGGGACTCTCTTGACATAAAATGCCTTGATTTAGATGTTGACCCAGCCCTCAAAGGTTAGCAGATCAGAGCCGTACCTTGAGTCGACATTTAATCATCTATGCCAACCAGGAGCCTCTTCATTTTCCATGACAGTATCTCCTTTTGGATCTCCTTCTGGGGAACTCCTCAGAGATGGCAATTAGAATACAAGGAGTGGAATGACCCAACAGGGACTCTTGCTATCTGCACTTTATCTCTTTTCCATAAAGTCATATCTTCTCACTGCCATTCAGGCTGAGCCTGGAGAAAGTCCTGCAGTGTGCCTGCTTTTGCTCAGGATATGGGAATCTGGAAGTAAACGTATACACAGATCATGAAGATCTGTTTAGCCTTTTTTGTTCCACATGCATGCCACTTAGCAAATAGGGATGGCATTGCAAATAATAAAAAAATCATCAAGTGAAGTAGTTCTTTACATAACATTTGTAAAGATTTTTCAAGGGGAACAAAGCCCAAAAGTGCCCGAGCTCAGTGCTTCAAGATCCTGTCACCGGGAGATTGGAAAAAAAAAGCAAAGACAGATGCCACCCACAGGGCGTGGTGGGACACCAGAGGCTTTGATCCCTTGAAGCACATATGTTTTCAACCTAGTGTATCAGCATTCTATAAGGTTACATTGCCTTGGTCCTCTTCCCTTAATTTCATTTACAAAGGTTTGCGAAGATGTTTTTTTCCCCCCAAAGTCAACTAGTTTTCTACTGAATTCATGTTTTGAAATCAATTTTTAGTTGTTAAAGTACATTAATGCAACTGGCAAATTAAATATATTTTATATATTGCTAAATTATTTAATTTCACAATAGAAGGTTTAGACACACTGCTGATGAAAGTGCATGTTGGTTTCCTTGCAGGTTTATCTAGTTAGTTGCTGTTCAGTATGCCAACATTTATAAGTCTTGAAATGTTTCTAACAGCAAACTATTTTGTATTAGTGGTGCTACAGTACTGGCTGGGTTAAAAACAGGATAGTTCAGCCATGATATAAACATAGCCCACCAGTGCCCAGACTACACTAGAGCAATGCGAAATGGTGTTGCCTGACAATGTTGGTGTTTCAAGATATCAGTTATTAACAGATTCAGAGAAAAGGTGTAGAGTAATGCCTGTGACCAATTCTTAAAAATGGCATCACCCGGAGATCTGAGAAAGTACTTCTGTTTTAATAGCCCCAATCTCTTAAGATTTCTTGAAGGGCAAGTTGACCCAGAACTCACTTGCAGTTTACTTAGTAAAACCTTTTTTGGACATCTGCTTGCTCATTCAGAACTCGTGATACGTTAATTGCCTTTACTGACAAGCCTCTGGCCTGGGCCTACAACCAGATCTACCGCATCTCTGCTGATAATGATGTCAAAACTTGTGCCTCTGTTTGTTCAAATAATGCATTTACTGTTGCGCTGACTGTCCGAATTAGAGTGTTGCTCATTGTCAGAGACAATCCGAGGCTTTGAGCGCGGGGCAGACTGCTATAAGTTCCAAGAAATTGATAGGATGACAGCTATCTTTCTTGAACAAAGCCCTTACATAGAAAGAGACCATAATAGATGGGCTCCTGAACCTGAGAGTGATGCACGGGTCACAGTAAGTCACAATGGAGTTTCCCATTGAAATGATGCACCTTCCAGAATATTGGTTCTACTGCACCATCTTAAGAAAGATTGTTTTGTTGCTGTTGATTGCTTAAGTGTGTACTCTTGCATTCAGGACAATAAAAATAGAAACAAACAAGGAAATCAATAAAATAGAGCTCCGACAAGCTGCTGAACTGGGAGTCTCATGGTCATGAGGAAGATCTTTTGATCGAAACGTGTCACCATTAAACTCTGTTTTTCAACTGAAAGCTGTGGTGTGCGGTCTTTTTGAATGCCTGGGAAGAGGTTTCCTCTTTTATTTAATAACGACTACCGGTGGCCGTGACTTCTTGCTAAAGGTATACTTATACCATAAATGTATAACTAATTTCCAATTTATGCACCACCTTTAAATTAATGTAACTTTATTCTTTCTAGACAAACAAAACTACGAAAGTTTAGAAATTCTAAATATATACTTTATCATTTTTAGAATTTACGCAACACCTTCAAATTACTATAAGTCATGCTCCTCCGTACAGTGTTGTCACCTTACTAGCTACACTACATGTGTAGTGGAGTGGAGTGGGGTAGCGTAGAGTGGAGTGAAGTACTTGAAGCAAATGAAGCAGGAAAGTTGGTTTAAGTATGTAGAGGTGATGTGGCAGGAATATAGATTATGAGGTGTAAATGATCATTTTTGGTAGTAGGTTTAAATAGTGTAAGGGGTGTGAAAATTGTAAGTCTTAAAATACTCATTTATATATTCTGTTGTGGCAAACAAAAGAAGATGCAGATGAAAAAGCAGTATGTGATTGGCTAATGGGAGTCTTTAAAAACACGGAAAAGGCAGCTATGTTGTTTTTAGCACACTTTGGCTGCGTTCTGGGTTAGGGTCTTCAACATAGTTAAGTAGTAGGTTTTATTGTTGTTTCCTACCTATTATCATTTTACTTACTGGTAAATGTTATAGAAATATTTATGTTTTTAATATATTTTTACAACAGTTTACAGAGAACTGCACTTAAAAAAAAAATGTAAGTAGTGTGGTAATCTTCAGGTATTGCTACAGTACTCGGTAGATGTTTTGCAAATTATTAAACATGTAACAAATTTAAAATACAATGTAGTAGACTGTATTTTTAAAATAGTGTTGTACTGTGTATTTTTCAGTTTTTTTTTTTTTTTTAAACCACTGCGGTACTCTGCACATGAAACTTCCAAATAATTTTCCCTTCCTATTACCACTTTATTAAAGTGGTAATAGGTAGGGCTAAAATAGAATACATAGCTAGATCTAAGGGTGTTAACACAGAACACAGCCAAAGTGTACTTAAAACAACATGGCTGCCTTTAATGTATGGAAAGGTAGTCATTAGCGAATCACATAATGCCTTCTCGCCACTATGTCACGGCATTATGCCATAATGCCTGCTCATCGCTATGTACCGCCGTAGGTTTGTAAAATATCACAATATTTCTTGAAACTACAGCGACCACAGATATCACTGAGTTAAAATGCCTTACATCTTAAAAATATTTACCATACTTACCTGTAGTAGCCAAATGGATCATCTGCACACTATAATGCATAATCCTGGCAAATTTAATGGAAAACCATTCAGCTGCGTTCACGCTACATCCAATACAAAAGTCTGCGAAAAATACATTGGTGGGAAAATGGGTGTTGGGGCCCCTTTTTAACTTTGTACCCCCCTGACCAATCACCAATAAACTTTCTATCCTCCACCAATGTAGAGAAAGCTATAAGACTTAAAAGTTTTGTGGAGATTCATCAAATAGGGGTAAAGATATTAGCAAGCAAAAATTAGAGGAATTTCTATGGCTGGGAATCGTAACTATAACTACAGAGTGGCTACCGCCTCTTTGTAATATAATATTTGCATGATCTTTGTTTGCATTCATGAATGGCAAATTACAAGGGTATCCGTTTTCTAGTGGCTTAATGTGGATTCGTTCCCCGGTCCCCCTAGACTTACTGTTTTTATGCCCTAATCATAGGTCATGGAATCGCTGACTAACTGCTGCTAGACAATCAAAGACACCAGCCCATCAGCCAAAGGAATCCTGCCTTTAAAGGAAATCCACCATGTAAGAGAGAGATGACCCATGCACAAATTTAACACCACAGAGAAGTAAAACTCCCGCTGCATCAGAACTATTTTTTTGGTGTTATTTAGGAAACAGCAAAATAATTGCAATAGGTTGAAACAACACGGCGGCACTCTAGACATTCATTGTGCTGAAAGTTTTACCCCCAAAAAAGGCTGAGTCACCTTCAGCAATGACATTCTTGCCAAGTAGTTGGAAATCTCTAAATATGGCAGGCGGTGTTCTACTGAGGAAAGACATCCTCTGGAAAACCAGCAAACTACTGCCTACTAGTGCTGCCTGATACTTAACAAGTACTTCACAACTGCCGTTATTTAATATTAGGGTTCATGTATAAACAAGATATCCTCCCGCTGCCTAAGTCTCGGAGAGGACTACATTTGAGATTGGCCTTACACCAAAACGAAATGCACAAAGAAATCTGAATAGGTCCCTAACTGGAACAGGATGTCAGGTGGCCTCTGACGTAAGCAGAACACTTTATCCAGAGGGGAGGCTGCTCCATGAGACGTAGTTGGTGGACATTTATTTGAGCAGCCATACTTCACGGGGATTGAGACTGGCTTGCCAGCAGTGGTCTATGGATGGAAGTTAACAAATGGGTGTTTGTTTTGATTTTTGTAATACACTGCAAAGTAAGTAGCGCCAAAGATAGCATCAAGGCAACCACACAACTTAAGAAAACAAACATGACAGTGATTTTACATACAAAACCATAAATCAACTCAGCAAAACCCGTGGACTAGAATAAGAACATGTATTAAAAGATAATGCACAGAGGCAACTCATACCCCTGTATAGAACTCAACTAAGTTAAACCAGTGTGCCCAAAGTCCAAATAAACAGCATTGCAACCAGGGGATTTTGTACACTTTGAGGATTCATCCAGGCGTCAAGTTGCAAATCTGCTCTGCTACCCAGTAGGTCTCTAGGCATACCTGTAGAAATTCTGGGGACAAAAGAACCTCCCCGGGATTGCAGGGATACAACTGCCACTGCACTTGTTTTGTGCACGCTCAGCTAACGATTTTGTTTTCTGGGTTGGAAAGGGTCATGGGGTAAGCCCCACCATCATCAGTGTCCTGGGAGGGATCCCACAAAACGCTAAGCTGTTGATTTTGCCATACACATTATTTGGAACACTGCGGCATTTCTGACTGGTTTACAACATTTTACCTCTTCACCCTAAATTCCCATCTCGTGCTGGGGGCCCATTCAGCAGACTTATTATTCCACCCTGTCATCTGTCAGTCCATGTCATGGTTCCATATGGACTATGTGCTGCTGGAAGATGTGTATCTTCAGTTTATTCTGAAAGTGAAGGAGGGATGGGAGTTTCTGAATCTGGCCATCGGTGAAGTTCCTGATATTCCGTAGATAGCAGACCTTTTCATTTCTCGTTGTTGCACTCTCTGGATTTAAGTCTGACGATGCTGCTGATAATGCTTTGGCCACTATATAGGCTTCCCTTCAGGGAGAAGGGTTGCTGGGTTTCTGGTTCATCAGACAGCAGGGACAGAAATGTGTCCATCCATTTCATTGTCAACACCCTGTTCTGACCATATTTTTTATTCTCTTATTTGACATTGCTTCTGAGCCCATGCATGAGGCGCACTGGCACACATCCAACAGCAATATTTCCTAGTCGAGCCAATTAGAAACCGGGTTAGTACATAAGGCCATAGCTACCTCAGTCCCTGCCTCATTAGGATCATGGCAAGTTTAGCATATATGGGTGCTGCATGGGACTGGTACACAGTAGCGGGGTACTGTGCATAGTGGAGCATCTGCACAGCGGGCCACAGTCTATTCTGAGTTGTGTTAAAACCTATCCGATTCATGTCTCTATCAAATTGGTTTTATTCACTGGTCGCTGTCTGATTTTGGGGGTTGCCCCAAACCTACATTCTCCCCTTCTTATTTTTTTAGTCTGTTTCGTGCTTTTATTGACTGCCC
This sequence comes from Pleurodeles waltl, assembly GCF_031143425.1. Classification (NCBI taxonomy): domain Eukaryota; kingdom Metazoa; phylum Chordata; class Amphibia; order Caudata; family Salamandridae; genus Pleurodeles; species Pleurodeles waltl. The sequence continues at coordinate 527,461,120 of NC_090451.1, read as the reverse complement.
CCAAATCAATGTGTCTGCCCTATCTGGTTTTTAAGCCTAACTCTAACCTTCATGTCGATTCACTCAGTGTGCTTTTTGGCTACCATGGCCTGCTTTTCCAGCCGATTCTCTAATTTTATAACGCAGTCCCGCCTGCTATTAAGAGCACTGCAGGCTTGCTTTGCAGATGTGACCTTCCAGGTTGCCTCACCACGAGTTGAGTGTTCTAGTTCTCCAGGGTGCCCTAATTTGCCCTTTGAGCAAGTTCTCAGATGGTAAATGACACGGTTACTTTTAAGCATTTTTACAGTTGATAGGGAATGGATAAATACCGATTACATTTTGGCATACTCTAGACAAGAGGTACGTGTTACCTGAATATCTGCCGGAATCATTTGGTTCTCCATGTCGCAGATTGAAAAAGGGTCCTTTAGAGACAGGAAAATACTGAGTGGCAGAGAGGAGATGTTCTTCAAAATTAGAGGTTCATACTTCGGAATTAACTCATGACCTGGTAACTGAAGAAGCACAAAACAAAGGTGTGAACACTAAATAAAAAGAAGTAAAACATACGTCAAATAGAAACACGTAGGTAACATTAAAACTAGCAACTAATCTGAGGTCAGAGGTGACCAAGTTAGACAGGATGAAAAGCAGCAACAAGAAGTGAGTGAACAGATGCTGGAAAAGGCGAAGTTGACAGCAAAAAGAATGGCACCGCTACAAGAGGGTTGTGAGGTAAAGATTAAAAGTCAAAGCAAAGGAGAAACTGGAACACCTTTAACCCATGAACTGAGACCCTTCAGGCAAGAGGACCATTCCAAGATCAGATATCTTTGAGAATCTTCCATGGAAAACTGAAAGGAATCTCCCAGTCATTTCGATTTCCTGGACTGAACCATTTTTAAAGTAACGTTCTTGTTAGCTGAATATATCAGCGACTAACGTTTTGAAGAAAAAAAAAAAGAAAAAAAACACTGAAATTCACTAGTATAGCCTTAGAACCTGCCGTAGCGGGCTCTACAGGCCATTAAAGGCTAAATATATTTTGCCCCCTCCGCCATGCACTGCTTATGACCCGACATACTACATCGCTTATGACATAACTTATGACATCACTGATGACATCATCCAACAAGTGCGCAAGTTATTTTTGTATTTGTTTTAATATATATTTTTTTATATAATTTACAATGTGGCAGGTAACTACCATATTACTTTTCTACCTAATTTTGTACAGGCTGCGTCCAGCTAATGGGTTAAAGTGTTTACAAGACGCATGCGCTCCTAATGCATCTTAGGTGCGTAGTGGTCTTGAACATGTTATTAATATTTGAAGCGAAGATTAACTCTCTGTGCAAGTGACAGTTGATGACTTGAGTTCAGCATGTTCCGCACAAGTTTTTTTGACTCTGCAGAAAAAGTTTCCAAAGGGGCAGATATTGTATGTAATACATTAAGTATTGTAAACGGCCGTTTTAAAGGAGAGGGGGGCCAGGTAGAGCCTCACCCTGAGCCTGATTAGGGCCAGGAGACCCCTTCCCCAGGACCCTATGTATTTTAAAAGAGAGGGGGGAGCCAAGTGGCCACCCTCCCGAGCCTTATTAGTCCCTGGGGACCCCATCTCCAAAGGTCTTTTAAAATAAATAAATAAATATGCACTAACACCCTAGCTGAGCTTTTAAAAGGCCCTGGGGACACCTCCCCCACCCCAGGGCCACTACTTCAGTTTAAGGGGAGGGGGACTATGCAGCCCCCTCCATCCTAAGCCTTTTAAAGGCCCTGGGGACCCCACGGCTCAGGGGTTGTTCTTTTTTTTTTTTTAAAGGAGGAGGGGGGTGCACAGCCTCCTCACGAGCCTCTTCCGGCCCCGGGGACCCCATCCCTCAGGGTCCCTATTTTTAAAGGTCCGTGCCCCACACCCATGTAGGGCACTCACCACACACTTACTGGGTGCCCTGGGGGGAGCCCCAGGGTACCTAGGTCCCCAGCCAGTTCCCCACATGCAACAGAAGCCAGCATTCCTCCTACCCGCGGGATCAGCTACATATGCTGCTCCCTCAGGTGGAGCAATCTCTTGATAAATTTCTTTGCCCACATCAATGTGGACAGGGAAACAGATCAAAAGTCTGCTCCCAGTCGTCAGGAGCATTTTCACAGCTTCCACTCAAAAGGAGCAGACTTTGTGTTTGCTCCAGCGTTACAGGAGATAAAAAAGTTCTGCGTGAGTGCAGGCAAGGAAACCGCTATGTGTTGGGGAATAGCACCCAGGAAATAGCTAGTGTGCCGGCCCTGGGGAATAGGATGCCAGGGGCCATTGAAGGCTCGGGGGATGAGGCTCGGTGGCCCGACCCTTTATTACTGTAATCAGCCCGTGGCCTATGGAGGGTTGGGGAGGGGGGCATTGTGGCTCCCCATCTCTTTCATGCAGATTGTGGTCCCAAGGTTAGGCTTCCCGGGGCCTTTAATGGTTCGGGGAGGGGGGCCACGTGGCCCCCATTCCTCTTTTGAATTAGTCTCTGGGGGTCGGCTCTCCGGGGCCTATAATTCAACAATGCAGCCCCAGCTGCTTTTTTTTTGGCTGCAATTTCTTTTTGGTCCCCAGAGGGTAAGGGGAACCCTTCTGGCCCACTGGGTCTAAGGGGGCAGGGTATCTGTGCCCTGCACCCTTATATTTTTTTTCCAATTAACACTTCAAAATAGCTCCTTAGGCAAATCAGTACGCTCATATTTTTTTATATCTGGGTTTGAGAGACTCTTGCGAGAGGCCCTCTAACTCAATCGTTCAGATAGCTATATTTTTTAACCTTAATTTCTCAAAAACTACTGAACGGGTTTACACCAAATTACAAAAAGCACAATCTGTGTACCAAGATCTAGCTTCCTCCCAAAGTTAGTGTAATTCCAGTCAACAGTTTTGACTGTAGCTCCACCTAAAGAATTCTATGGAAAATAAAAAGGGATTCTGCATTTTGGGACTTCTTTTTTTTCCTCGGCCCCCGCTTGATGGATCACCGGGAAACTTTCCATGCACAAACTACTCAAAACGTTGCACCTCTTTGGAAAGTTTTGTGGAGGTTAGTCAAACAGTGCCAAAGTTATTAGCAACACACACAAAAAATCCTATGGAATAGCTGCCCTAACTATAACTACCTAGTGACGACTGCCAATGGGTTTTTATTATATATATATATATATATATATATACATATATATATATATATATACATATACACACACACATATACATACATACATATATCTCCACTGAAAAAAACAAATGTTTAAGGGACGTTATAGTTAAGTAAAAATGTCAGTTAAAACATACTGCTGTGCTCTAAAACTGCAGGTCAGGAAGTGTACTTTTGTAAAAACAAAATTAATGGGACAGGGAGTAACTAAACAACAGCATGGGTGTGGGCTGCGGGCGTTCAAGCAGGTTCGGTTGAGCAGTAGGGCTGTAGCTGTCAATGGGGTGCAGCTTCTCCATTTGGAGCGCTGGCACTAGGCGTCGGAGGGGAGGGTCTCAGACGCACATGAGGCCATGGGCCGGGAGGGTCTTAGATGCATCTGAGGCCATGAGCCTGGAAGGGCAGTACAGGTGTGTCAGGCCTTCACGGTGAGGATTCGTCCTCTTGCAATATTTCCCATAACTGTGTATGCATGGTGCTTCAGGATGCTGCTATACACTTTTTCGAGGGTGTTGTGCCTCTTTATAGTGAAGATTGGTACTTTCGTCCTCTCCCCAGCGTAGTAGCGCACTATACCATTGGGTAAATGTAGGGGACTAGGGGCTCTCCACTGCAGTGTGAGGGTGCATTTGGCCAGTCAGAAGACCATGTTAGTTAAGCAAGCTCGGACTAGCTGATTCTTCCCTTGCTTGTGAATCCTCACAGCAGTTGCTGCCCATGTGTTCAAGTGAGGGAGTTCAGTGACCGTAGCAGGGGTATCGTGGACGGCATGCCAAAAGTATGCCAGGGTGGGACAGGACCAGATCATGTGCTGGAGATCCATCGCATTGGACTCACATATGGGGCAAGTGAGGTGGGATGTGGGGAATATGCGGTTGAGTTTGGACGGTGTTTAGGTAGGCTTGCTCTATGTAGCACCAAGTATAGTATGTTTTGGGAATCTTACATTACAAGATATAACCTGTGAGAATTCAGGTGCCACTGTCCACTCTGAGTCATGAATGGAGTGTCTTATGTCTTCCTCTCACTTCTGTCAAAGGGGTGTTAGAGTAATTCCTATATGTTCCCGGATGGCCTTATTTAGCCATGTCATCAAAAGTCACCAGACACCCATGCTGTAAAGGATGTGTATGACATCATTGAGGGGTGGGGGGGCTCATCAATCATGTGTCACAAGTGTCAACATGTGGCCAGTAGTTGGCCATGGATGAGGAATTAGCCAGCGGGGATGCCTTAGTCTTGCTGCAGCTGGCTGAATGATGGTAAGTACCAGTCTTGAAACAGGCCGCACACTGTGTCAATTGACTTGTCATGCCAGGCGGTTAAGTCCCCGGCAGTGAAAAACCTAGGGAATCCTGGCAGGCCGTGAAGGGGAATGTTGGGTACAAACAGTAGTACATGGCACGTCAACTTGAAAATTCGTATGAGACATCTTCAGTCTACCCAGAAGTGTAGAGGCCATGAGCCATCTCCACCCCAGACTGGACCGACCACTGCTGCTGCCTACACTTTACCATCACCGCACCCAGTAGCCACATTCGCGCCCCCAAGATCCTCCACAGGAAATGGAACGAAATAACCAACGGGCAACTTATCACAACTCTCGCCAAATCCCCACAGCCGCCCTCCGATGACGCCAACACCTCAGCGCGCAATCTCAACGCATGGATCACCAAATGCGCCGACACTCTAGGATGACATCAGCTAAACGCATACCAAAGAAAGCCAGCTGGTTCACCACCGAACTCCAAGAATCGAAATGCACCAACAGGTGCCTAGAGAAAAAATGGAGGAATAGCCAAACCAGCAAAGATCTCGCCTCCTTCAGAGCCGCAAGTGCCAACCAACTCTGACACGTCAAAAACGCAAGAAAGAACGCACTCTGGGAACACATCAACTCCTCCACACACACAACACAAAGGACCTTTTCTCAGTCATAACCGAATTCACAAATCCCCCCTCGAAAGCCACCAGCATCCGCCTACCTAAACACCGTCCAAACTCAACCGCAAGACCTCTGCAATAAACGTGCCACCTTTTTCCACTGCAAGATCCAAGACATCTACAACAGCTTCGTCCTGGAAAACCAACCCAGCACCAGAACCTACGAACAACCCACACCTCCAGAATCCATCCAGACCATAAAGAGCTGGTCCACTCTCACCACGGAGGAAACAGAAAGCATCATGAACAGCACCTACTCCAGAGCCCCCACAGACTCTTTCCCACACCACATCTACGTCAGAGCCAGCACATCCATTGCCCCGAGCTCTGGAACACGATAAACCATTCCATCAACACTCGCACCTTTCCCAAGGACTGGAAACAGGTCAAAGTATGCTCCCTCTTGAGAAACCCTCGGCCGACCCATCAGAACTAAATAACTTCTGGCCCATCTCGCTGCTACCATACCCAGCCAAAGTACTGGAGAAAAGCATCAACACACAACTACGAAATTTCATCGAATTCAACAACACTCTGGACAGCTCCCAGTCCGGTTTCTGCAGCAACCACAGCACAAAGACAGCTTTTGTTTCAGCCACCGACAACATCCGATCACTTCTAGACCGTGGCCACACTGCATCACTCATACTTCTCGACCTCTCAGCGGCCTTCGCCATGGTCTACCACAGAACACTATGCACCAGAATCCACAATGTCGGAATCCACAGAGCAGCCCTGAAATGGATCCACTCCTTCCCCTCCGGAAGGACTCAGAGGGTCAGGCTCCCTCCCTACACATCGAAACTCACAGGAGTCAGCTGCGGAGTTCCCCAAGGATCCTCTCTGAGTCCAACTCTTTTCAACATATACATGACCCCACTCGCAGCCATCATCAGAAGCAATGGAATGGACATTGTGTCATACGCCGATGACACACACTTCATCATTTCCGTCACCGAAGACCCGGACACAGCCAAAAGTAATTACCACACAGGAATGGAAGCCGCCGCCACCTAGATGAGAGAAAGCTGTCTCAAGCTCAACTCTGACAAGACACAGCTCATCATTTTCACCACCTTAGCATGGGATGGTGGTCCACATCTCTCAGCACCCTGTCTTTACCGACAGAGCACGCGTGCAACCTAGGCATCATCCTCAACTCCTCCCTATCTATGACCAGACAGGTAAACTCAGTCACCTCCTCCTGCTGGCACAGCCTCCGCAAACTCTGGAAATGTTTCAAATGGATCCCAGCAGACTGCCGCAGGACAGTCACCCACACCTAAGTCACAAGCAAGCTTGACTACAGCAATGCTCTCTACGCCGGCACCACGACAAGAAACATCAAAAAGCTGCAACTCATCCAGAACGCCGCCGCCAGACTTGTCCTTTTAAACTCACATGTGATGAGTGAACAAACAGCATGAAGTTCCGGGTCCACAACCTCAAGTGAATCCTGGTTCCTTGTGTTGTTTTCCAGTAAAAGTCAAGCTCTCATAGCAGCATGATTGGTGCAAGCAGCAGCACCAGGAATTGTTTTGTATTTCCTTACCGCAACCACCCGGACTAGTGGCACCACGATTCTTGCGACCCTGTGGCTAGTAACAATCAGAGTCTGCCAACAGCAGAAGGCATAGCGGGAGGACGTCACTGTTCAGAAAAAGGGTTTGAAGGGCATTTGCATCACCAGTACAGAGTGATTGTCAAGGACGCTCAACATAAAAGAGATAACAGTGCTCTTACCCAATTAACATACACCAATGCACACACTCAGCTCTGGTTTCTACAAGGTTTCTACCTTAACAAAACGTTGCCTAATCTGTGTATGATTAAAGCATGCATGCATGCATGCATGCATGCGATGAAATGGCAGTGTTCATTTGGTAACGATATAGCAGATAGAGACATAATCTAGTTGCAGGTTCCTTACCTTAGAATTTCCTCCAGGTGTCAGACTGGATCCAGAGTTTTTCTTCGAGGAGTACTCCTGAGCACCATCTGCCAACTCCGCAGGCGTCGTTCGTGTCATGACCGCAGCGATGGCATCGCAGTCATATATAGGCGCCACGCCGGAGCGCTGACATCCGTTTCTTTTCACAACTTTCCACGTCAGTAACACAGAGCCATGAAGAACACGGAGAATGGTGTGCCAAAACTAGGGCCCTTAAAGGGAAGTTCCTATCCCTAGAAATCAGTTCGCAGAGCGGGAAGGATGGGTAGGTTGGTAAGGAATCTGCAACTAGAATATGTCTCTACCAGATATATCGTTACTGAAGGTAAGAAATTTGTTCGTCTGACAGAGACTTCTAGTTGCAGATTCTTTACCTTAGAATAGATACTCGAGCAATACCATCCCCGGGGGTGGGTTGCAAACTAAGATCACACAAAAAAGTCCTACAGGACCCAACGGCCAAAGTAGCCGTCTCTGCGGACCTGATATCCAGGCAGTAATGTTTAGTGAATGTGTGCAGGGATGCACACGTCACTGCCTGGGAGATATCCAGGACTGGAACGCGACATGCTTACTCTGTGGTAGCAGCAGTTGCTCTGGTGGACCGAGCATGCAAACCCTCAGGGGGTTGCTTTTTCGCCAAAGCGTAGCACATCTTGATGCAGAGGACTACCCAGCGCCAGATGTTCCGCTTCTGTACTGCCCTCCCTTTCTTCGCACCCACATAACCCACAAAGAGTTGATCATCGTGCAGAAAGGGGATCAACACATTTGTTGATACGCCACGTCACAAATTTGCACCAACAGGCCTATTCCGTTTTGGTGGAGGGTGCGCCTGGTTGGCAAGATAACATCACAGACATCGGGCAGATGGTCGAAAGCTGTCAACTGCCGCTGCTCAATCTCCATGCAGCGTGGCGGAGACGGGACAGGTTAGGGTGAAGGACGGTCCCCTGCTGCGACAGAAGATCCTCCCGAAGGGGCAGTCTGATCGAAGAATTGATGTCCATGCTCAATAGTTCGGGATACCAGACTCTTCTTGCCCAGTCTGGAGCTACCAGGATTACTTGGGCACGACCGTGCCCGATCTTCTGCAGAACTCTGGGCAGAAGTGGTATTGGCAGGAAGGCATAAAGGAGACCTAAGTTCTACATGGGACGAAAAGTGTTGCAGAGCGAGTGCTGCCTTGGAATCTCCAATGCGCAAAACATCTGACATTGTGCGTTCTCTGTGGAGGCAAACAGATCTAACCAAGGCTCTCCCCACTGCTGAAAGAGACCTTGGCGCCACCTCCATATGGAGTCTCCATTTGTGATTGACTATACATTGACAGGTGAGCTAGTCTGCTATGGCGTTCAGAGAGCCTGTTAGATGTTGAACCACCAGGGAAATGCCCTGGCACTCCAGACATGTCCAGAAACAAAGAGCCTCCTGACAGAGGGTCCACGACCTCACTCTGCCCTGCTTGTCGCAGTACCAAATGGCGGTGGTGTTGTCAGTGAACACCTGCACCACTTTCCCTCTGAGAGAGGGAAGGAATGCTTTCAATGCAAGTCGGATTACCCAGAGCTCCAAAAGATTGATGTGGACCCCGGACTCCACCGAAGACCAGAGGCCTCTGTTCTCTGCCTCTCCCATGTGGCTGCCCTATCCCAGGAGTGATGCATCTGTTACTCCTGTGAGATCTGGTAGGGGAAGGGAGAGAGATCTGCCGCTAACGCTATCTGGATTCGACAGCCATCACTGCAGATCTAGTGCAGTGCCCTCTGAGATCTGGACCATGTTGGAGTGATTCCCCTGATGCTGTGCCCACTGGAACTTCAGGTCCCACTACAGAGCTCACATATGCCATCTGGCACGTTGAACCAACAGGATGCAGGAGGCCATGGGGCCCAGCAGCCTCAGTCATTCTCACCAAAATCCAGGATAGAGGCTGAAAAATCTGAATCATAGCCCATAGTGCTCACTTCTCGGGAGTATAACCCCGAAACTGCACTGTGTCTAGAACAGCTCTGATGAAAGGGAGCATCTAGGAGGGAGTCAGGTGTGATTTTGGCACGTTTATAGTGAACACCAGCGAATGCAGGAGGTTCACCGTAGTCTGGAGGTAGGAGACGACAGCCTGTGGCATGTTCGTTCGCCTTCAACAGCCAGTCGTCGAGGTAGGGGAAGACTGAAACGCCTAACCTGTGCAGATGAGCTGCAACCACTACAATCACTTTCGTGAACACCCGAGGGACGCTGGTAAGGCAGAAGGGGACCACGGTGAACTGAAAGTGCTTGTGACCTACCACAAATCGCAAATAACATCTATGGCCCGGCAGGACGGGAATGTGGAAATAGGCGTCCTGCAAATCCAACGCTACCATCCAGTCTCCTGGGTCCAGGGCAGAAAGGACCTGAGCTAGAGTTAGCATTTTGAACTTCTCCTTCTTGAGGAAGAGATTGAGGGTCCGGAGATCTAAGATAGGGTGAAAGCCCTTGTCCTTTTTGGGCTCCAGAAAGTAGCAGGAATAACAACCACAGCCTACTTCTGAGACAGGGACCCTCTCTATGGCTCCCTTGGCCTTGACTTCCTCGCAGAGAAACCCCAAATGATTCTCCGACAGATGATCAAATGATGGTGGGATGGTCGGAGGGGAAGTCTTGAAGAAAAGGGAGTAGTCCCTTTGGACAATTTGCAACACCCACCTGTCTGTGGTGATGGATTCCCAGTGGATCAGGTAATGGTGAATCCTGCTGTCAACTGGTCCAGGATGTTCCAACGAACTAGGAAGGATTGAAGGCAGTGCGGGGGCGGGTTGGACTGAGTGGACTGCTGGCTCCCTGATCCACGAGTACCTGGGATACCACGTCCGCGCGGAGGCTGTAAAGCATGTGCAGGTCAGTGGCCGGGTGGAAAGGAATGCGGCTGGCTGCCCTTTCCATGTAGGAAAGTACAATTTTTTTGGCATGGTTATCCCCCACTTTTTGCCTGCTGTCAGTGTGTTTTGACTGTGTTTACTGGGATCCTACTAACCAGGACCCCAGTGCCTACTCCCTCCTAAATGTGGTTGTCTAGGACCTTGTACACCCCACAATTGGCACACTGGTGCCCCCATGTAAGTCCCAAGTATATGGTGCTTAGGTACCCAGGGCATTGGGGCACCAGGGGTACCCCATGGGCTGCAGCATGTAATGTGCCACCCATAGGAGCCTATGCAAAATGTGTCTGCAGGCCTGCCATTGCAGTCTGCGTGAAAAGGTGCACGCACCCTTTTACTACAGGTCACTACACCAGGTTAATGTAAGTCGATCCTATGGTGGGCCCTCCTAGCCCAGAGGGCAGGGTGCAGGTCCTTGTGTGTGAGGGCATCCCTGCATGAGCAGAGGTGCCCCTATGAACTCCAGCTCTATTGTATTGGGCTTCGTAAGTGCCGGGATACCATTTTACCTGTGTACTGGATTCTACCTGTGTCCAACTACATAATGGTAACTCCGAACCTGGGCATGTTTGGTATCAAACATGTCAGAATCATACCCCAATACTGTTTCCAGTATTGGTTGTATGATTCCATGCACTCTGGGTGTCTCCTTAGAGGACCCTCCAGTATTGCTCCTACCAGTCTTCAAGGGTTTTGCAAGCAGCCCATGCTGCTGCCACCCTCCAGACGGGTTTCTGCCCTCCTGCTGCTTGACCAGCTCAAGCAGGGGAAGGAAGAACAAAGGACTTCCTGTGGGAGAGAGAGGCAAGACGCTTTCCCCATGGAAATAGGTGTGAGGTGGCTTGGAAGGGGTAGTCTCCCCAAGCCACTGGTATGCTTTGAAGGTCACATTTAGTGCCCTCCTTGCAAAAACTGGTTTGCACCAGTCCAGGGACCCCGAGTCCCTGCTCTGGTGCAAACCTGGACAAAGGAAAGAGGAGTGACACTCCCCTGTCCATCACCAACCCAGGGGTGGTGTCCAGAGCTCCTCCTGGCGGCTACTTGATTCTACCATCTTGAATCTAAGAAGTGCAGAGGCCACTGGGAGCATCTGAGTGGCAGGTCAGGCAGGTGACATCACAGCCCCCTCCTGATAGGTAGACAGCTTGCAGGTGAACAAACCCCCTTTTAGGGCTATTTGGGGTCTCCCTCTTGGGTGGGTCCTCAGATTCGACGTACAAGATTTTCAGCAGGACTCCTCTGCATTGTTTACTTCATCTTCTGGCCTCTTAGATTGCAACTGGACCCTCCAGGAACTGACAACCTGCAACTTCTGCAACAACTATGTTCTGCAGCATTGTATCTTCGGTTCCTTCCAGCAACATTTCCCTGGCTGTGCATCTTATGAGGGCAGGGAGTCTTCAGTCTGCACAAGAAGTAAGAAGGAATATCCCTTGGAGTGAAGGAGTCACTCCCCCGCATCTGCAGGCACCAACCAAATGCAACGATGACTGGCTGTGTGGATCTTCTCTTCTCCAGAGCTGCGTAGATCCTACATCACAGGTGGTGGTCTGGAGTGGTCCCCTTGGTCCTCTCAACCAGCTGTCCAACTTGGAAGGTGGTAAGCCCTTGCCTCTCCTTGCAGGACAGTGCCTCTATGTACAGCGACTCTTGCAGCTCCCAAGGCTTGTTTGCTCCTCCTTCAAGGGATATTCAGGGACCGTGAAGCCTCAGCCCCCAGCACTTCTTCCTGTAATGCACAGTCTCCTGCCTGCTGCTCCAGCGATGTGGGACACTTCTTCAGGTGTTTCTGATTCAGCCTCCCTGAGACTCCTGTGCCTATTGCCAGTGGGATACTTGTGGGGGCTGCCTCCTCTTCTTGTGACTCTCCCAGCTGCTGAGGGTCACCTCGGACTTCTCTACTTAGGTCAAGACCCCTGGGCCTTGCTGGTACTCTTCAGCCTTGCAAACCTTCTTTTTTGTATTAGGCATTTGCCAAGGCTTGTTGGTGGTTTTCCAGCACCACTGACCGACTGCATCACGACTGCCGATGTGGGACATCAGTTCTGGAACTCTTCTGCTCTGTGCTGCACTGCTGACCTTCTCTTCGGCCACCGTCGACCTGGTCCTGCATCCATAGAAGGCTCCTGCCACAACTGGACACTCCATCTCGAACTGATCTTGGTCCCCTTCCACTGCAGGTCCTCTTCTGTCAGGATCCACCTTTGGGTTCTTCCAGCCTTGGTTGGGTCTTGCACAATTTTATTCCAAAGTCCTCCTGTTGGGTTTGGGGAAAACGAGGTACTTACCTTTCCTCTCCTGGTCGCCAGGGGGCACCCTAGTACTTACCTTTTGGTTTTCCTAGTTCATCCAGCTCCCTTCTCTTTATTCCACCTCCTTGGGTGGGCGACTGCTTTTCACATTCCACTTTCTTAGTATATGATTTGGTCCCCACACCAGGGCCCTTACTATTTGCTACTGCTTTTACTAATGCCTATTGCTTTCTATGCTATTTACTAATTTGTAACGTGTACATAATAGTGAGTTTTCCTACCTTCAGTTGGGTTATTGCCTATACAGTATTTTAGTAATTGTGTGACTATAATATCCATTTTTGTAGCACTGTGTGGTTCATTCATGTGTGTAAGTATTGTGTGACTATAGTGCATTGCATAAGCTCTGCATGTCTCCTAGATAAGTCTTGGCTGCACATCCACAGCTACCGCTAGAGAGCCCTGGCTTCCTAGACACTGCCTACACTTCAATAATATGGGATACCTAAACCTGGTATAGAGTGATAACACCGTAGGTGTCCAACACACACCAGACCAGCTTCCTACATTACATAGCCACAAAAGGGGTGCAATGCAGACTGTGGGAGGCAAGGAATAGTTACGATGCCAAGGGATCAAGCAGCAGCCCGGGAATCCTTAAAGCGCTTGAGTGCTGAGTCTGCTTTGTCTCCGAAGAGACAGGTGCCATCAATGGGTATGTCCATTAGAGACTGCCGGACATCCCCTGTAAAGCCAGACGTTCTCAACCAGGAGTGTCACCTCAAGGTCATTGTTGATGCAACCGATCTACCTAGTGAGTCGGTCGTATCCAGTCCACAACTAATCATTAACTTTGCTGCATCTCTCCCATCAGTAACAGCTTGGGAGAGAACTGCCCCGGCCTCCTCTGGGACTCGAGGCAGCACCTGCGTCACCGTATCACAGAGAGTATGAGAGTATCAGCCCAAAAGGCATGCAGTGTTCATGGACCGCAGCGTTAGACTGGCAGAAGAAAACATTTTCTTCCCAAAGTCATCCAGTCTTTTTTGATTCCCTAGCCCGGGGAGTGGAAGAGAATGCGCCAGAAGAAGAGGAAGCGTGGATCACAAGGCTCTCAGGCATAGGATGTTGAGTCAGGAATTTTGGGTCGGTAGGTGCAGGCCAATGGCATGGGCAACCATCCTATTCACAGGAGCCCCATGTGCTGTGTTTGGACCAGGTACCCAGTAGGACGTCTGTAAGGGCTTCATTAAACGGAAGGAGGGGTTCCGAACTAGAAGCTCCAGGATGAAGCATCTGTCAGGAGGTTCGTCCTGAACTCCACAGAAGGAAGCTCGGGGCTAAAATCTCAGCAGCCCTTCTTACCACCATGGAGTATGAAGTTCCCTCCTCCATAGCCACAGCAGGGGGAGAAAGCATGCCAGTGTCAGGAGAGGTATCTAGTCCGCTACATTGCCCAAACCCTGAACCTAGTCCATGTCAGGGTCAAGCTGATATTCTAAAGGATCCAGCGACCCCTCTACACTATCCCCATAACCCTACCCATAGAGAAGGGTCTCTATCTTCCCTGGGCCCAGGACAGCCCATGGAAAACAGAATTGGCATTGAGCGACGCCAGTCTGGTTCTGGGTCGTTGGGGATAAGTATAGGATCGACGTTGATTCAGATCTGGAGGTGTCCCTGGAGCCAAGGCTGAAGCCGCCAGCGTGGAACCCGAGGGGGCCCTCACCAACAATCCTGGGCCCGAAAGCACCAAGGATGGGTTGGTCTGCCCAAAGATGAGGTGCATGGGAGAAGTCTTTCAACTGGGCAGGGGTGTCACCGGCTCCCGGAAAGTCGGGGAGGCACTGAGCCGACCCAGACGCAGGCTCCGAAGGCGGAAGCCCAGAGTGCTGACGTTGTTTCCGTGTGAAGTCGAAGAACATTTGGCCTTCTTCGACTTCTTTTTCTTATAACCCAATCGTCCAGAGGACTTGGACGAAGAGGAGTGGTGATGACTTTGTGAGAGGTCTCATGACCTTTCTCTCGAACGAGACCGGGAGTAATGTGGAGTCAGGTGCCGGGCCGCCATGAGGTTCAGGGACCGCTCCCTCAAAGCCTTCAGGTTCATAGCCTGACACCCGAAGCATGACTTCAGGTCCTGGTCGCGCTCCAGACACCAAAGACAGATGAGATGCGGATCAGTCACTGACATCATTCTGTGACAGGAGTCACAGGGTTTAAAACGGGTCATCCAGGACATCCCTTGATGCATCCAAAGCTCATCAAAAAGTATTAGACAAAAGTGTTGCAGTTGGTTAAAAAATGACTAGCGGTAGCTCTTGTCTCGGATCTGCGCATAGGCTGGCGCAGAAAGAAAAGAACTGACAGCATGCCGGGGTGGCGTCTGTATACAACTGTGATGTCATCACGGCAATCATGATGTCAACGACACCCACAGAGTTTACCAATTCATACAGTGCAAACATTTTTCACGGCATACAGAGCTGTGTTTTTGTGATTCTGACCCCTTGTACCTGCTTTAGGTTCTGCCCGCAGAAAGTAATGTGTCACCTTCCTTATTTTGTCCCTCATGTTATTGAGTATATGGTCTTCTGGGTGATGGTGTGTGAAAGAAGAATACTTTGATAACTAACCTCCAGTAGTTTTGGTCAATATTCCCAATATTAAATGTCTCATGTTTCCCTCGTCTTTATTGCTTGATTTTGATCAGGAGAAAGTGTCACTTAGAGTCAATCAATCAATCAATCAAAAAATGTATAGAGCGCGCTACTCACCCCCGAGGGTCTCAAGGAACTGGGGGGAGAGGAAGGAAGGGTTACTGTTTGAATAGTCATGTCTTTAGTTTTTTCCTGAAGAGCCGGAGGCCCTGGGTCTTGCAGAGGTTGGTGGGGAGGGAGTTCCAGAGGAGAAGGATCTGCCTCCTATGGTGGTGCGTTTGATGCGGGGATTGTGGCAAGTGCGAGGTCGGCAGATCGGAGGTGGCGGATGGGAGTGTGGAAGTTCACTCTTTGGTTGAGGTAGGCTGGGCCGACGTTGTGGAGGGATTTGTACGCGTCAATGAGGATTTTGAAGGTGAACCTCTTGTCGATGGGGAGCCAGTGAATGGATTTGATGTGTGGTGAGATGTGTTCATGGTGAGGGAGATCTAGGATGAGGCGTGCGGCTGTGTTTTGGATTCTCTGGATATTGCGTTTGAGTTTGACTGTGATGCCGGCGTAGAGGGCGTTACCGTATTCTAGCCTGCTGCTGAGTGCGTGGGTGACGGTCTTTCTGGTCTCTATGGGAATCCATTCAAAGGTTTTTTTCAGCGTGCAGTGTTTTGAAACAGGAGGAGGTGACAGCGTTGATTTGTTGGGTCATGGAGAGGGAGGGATCCAGGATGATGCAGAGGTTGCGTGCGTGGTTTGCGGGGGTAGGGGCGGGGCCTAGGGTGGTGGGCCACCAGGAGTTGACCCATATGGTTTTGTTGGGGCCAAAAATTATTATTTTGGTTTTGTTGGAGTTAAGTTTGAGGTGGTTGGTGGTCATCCAGGTGGCGATGTCGAGGAGTGCAGCGTGGAGGTTGGTTTTGGCGGTAGTAGGGTTGCACGTGTGAGGGAGATAAGTTGGGTGTCGTCTGCGTATGAGAGTATTGTGATTCCATGTGGTTGGAGGATGTTGGCAAGTGGGGTCATGTAAACGTTGAAGAGGGTGGGGCAGAGGGAGGATCCCTGGGGGACACCGCAGATGGTTTTGGTAGCAGTGGATTGGAAAGGAGGGAGGTGGACTTTTTGGGTTCTATCGGTGAGGAAGGAGGTGAGCCAGTCTAGGGCTTTGTGTCGAATCCCTGCATTGTGGAGGCGTGTGCGGAGTGTGTGATGGCAGACTGTGTCAAAGGCCGCGGAGAGGTCTAGGAGGATGACTGCGATGGTCTCACCCTTATCGACTCTGGTTCTGATGTTGTCCGTGCATGTGATGAGGGCGGTTTCCGTGCTGTGGTTCTTGCGGAAACCGGACTGGGAGGGGTTGAGTGTGTTGTTTTCCTCTAGGAAGTGGGATAAGCGTGTGTTTACTAGTTTTTCCGTGACCTTGGCGGGGAAAGGGAGGAGAGAGATGGGGCGGTAGAGTGGTTGAAATGTTACTCATAATAACACTGTAATTATGGAAATGTCACTCAAAGCAATCTGAAACCTTGGCAGCTATGTACCCAGGCAGCTCTTATCCCATTACCATTCCTAAAGGCTGAGGCTCCAAGTACATTAGTTCAAAAGTTAATTCTTTTCGTTTTTAGCAGTGAGGTATAGCGTTTTTCAACACTTTGAGTCGACCTTTGAACAGGCTTCCTGGAAGGAGTTTCAAAACACTGGCCCTGGTGTCTACTGCAAGCAGAATCCTTGCTGTTATCAAACCTTTACTTCCCAACACTATAGTGCACCAGCCGTCCACCCAAAAATAGCACACAACGTTTTTACAGGTTATTCATTGGTAGCGTATTCACGGCAGAATTCAAAAGAAGAAAAACTCTTTTAAGTTCATTCCTTTCTTGTCATAAAAATGGAGCGAGGGATGTTGGTACCTTCATTTTATGATCTACTATGTACGCTGTAATCTTTGTCTAATGTAAAAGAGACACCTTATGCTGCCAGAGATTGTGCGGGTCATTTTGGTGGAAAAGACAAAAGTGACAAGAAAAGCTTCCTCATTTTTCTTGCTCGGTATGGCAGCCATATTGCAAGCTTTGAACGTGCCTCCGACGTTTTTAGTATTTTTCACTGCTTGCTTCGGCATTCTTTCACATGGAAGGATCATACGTACTTTATTTGCTTCCTGGTAGTGGGCATGGCAGTTCTGAGGACCACAATGGCCTAATTCTCAAAGTCCTTATTGTAAAAGCCTGGAATCTGTGTCTGTGGGTTTTTTCTACATTTGGAGAGTATTTTTGGACTTTCTTTGATTCACATTGTATGCAGCGCTGGAATAGATACAATAATAATTTTCCAATAGCATTTGCCCAGATGCAGTTTCATGCCGACTCTCCAGCAGGTTGACAACGGACATCTGTAAGCATGGTGGAATTATGAACTTGCATATAAAACTTTTTGCCTTGTCGAGAACCCCCTTGCCCTAGAAGGCCGTTCTCAAAGCCTTTCTTAGATTTTCACTCACTGAGCACTTCAAAATATAGATTAGTCCTAGGTAAGTATGCATGCTTCAAAACTACAGTGGAACGTTTGTAATTGTCCATACAAATACAATTTTGTAGGTTTCAGAACATTTTCAATGGCCATAGGCCAACTCTCCTCCGGGAAAACAATTGTTCACACATAAACTTACAATAGTGTTCAATACATCATGATGGCATATTCATCCACAACTGTATGTGAGTGTGGAAGGTAAAATTTAACAAATCCTAATTGTATCAGAATGTGGAATTTAGGACTATGGTGGGATTTTCAAATTTTGTACACCTGAAAGTCCTATTTAGGTGCACGAATCCCTCTATGACTATTGCCCAATATATGTAACCAGCATCTTCAAAAGAGTCTACAAACTATCGAGAGTGCCATGGAAGAGACATTTTGTGTACCTATCTGGTACGCCCTAGAAAGGCACCAGATTGAGAAAGAGAATAGCCCATGTGAGGTTGTGCATCATCTGCCTGTATAACTGTACTTGATACTAGGTGAACAAGATGGTGCCAGTGCAAACAATGCTGAGGTGATTGATTCACTTGGAAGTTTAGAAATCTTAACAGCAAGGATTTTACACTTTAATAATGGTACAGTTTCTGTCTAAACTCAAACAACCCTAAAAAGAGTCCAATTTATGAACTCCGAATTAAACAGAAGTAGATTAAAATGGTTATAGAGGGATGCAAACACATGAATTTCAGGAAAATATCTCTACGAAGTATACCGGACCCCCAGTCCTAAGGTCTTTTAAAAAATGAGTAAGTTGTTTGTAAGCACTACGTAGATTACTACGTCCTATATGTAATGCAAGAGTTCTGATGGGATTTGGTGTAACAAGTCAACTTTTTGAGTATTTTAATCTACAACCCATTCCCAGAGTGTGGAACAATACTCAAATGGAAGCAGTCAAAATAAGGAGGAAAAAAAAAAAGCAAATGGCCAACCAAGCACTCGGCCTTCTTCGGCCTTTACTAAAATGTGGGCATATTTTCACACTCAAAAGCACTTACGAACGGAGGTGTCAAATGTAGTTTTTTCCACAGTAACTTTAGGTACCTCTTATTTAAGCATATGGGCGAATACTGACCACAATGCAATCTCTCTTTCTATAATGCAAGCATTTAAAAAACCCACTAAACCGAATTTAAGATGCAACCATAATGAACCGAGGATAAAAATGGAATAGGAGAAGTTTGTTTGGTTAGTTTTAATTACTGTTTGCATAAACGCATTCAGTATAGGGGATTCCATGACAGCTCATCTGAATATTAATAGTCTGCCTGAACTTGATCTGGAATACTTTCCAAGCCTCAAGGTTTTTACCTGCTCTGAGCAGTCGTCAAAGATACAATTGTACTTTCTTTCATTGAATATGGTCAGTAATTTCAAAGTACTTGTTGGGTAATTGTCTTGACAAATACAGTTGACAAAAGTTGATTTAGGTATTGAGAGACTATTTTCAGGTATATTGACATCCTCGGATACTTGACTGCAGTGCCCTATTTCAAGTAAATTATTGTCTGCATGTGACGAGCAAGGCAAAATTATACATCTTTAGTGTTCAATTTAGTAAAATATCGACTTTTTATGTTTTAAACAATACAATAAGTAAAATGTGCAAATAATATTAATTCAGTCAATCTGAATCTAAGAGGAATTTAGGAATCGAGGTGGTGTAGGCTCAAAAATCTACAACAGTTCCTTAGTTCTTAAGAACAGGCATGTTTTCTTGGCTTAAATCTGAAAAAAACTGTAAATCATTAACTGGATTAATTAATTGATTTGAAATTAGAGCGCCCTAACCTAACCGCATGTGGATTCTTTCCAACTCACACTGCCAGTGAATGTATTTACAGTATGATAATAAATTAACTTTTTTCGAAAAAGTTTTTTTTCGAAAAAGTAGTAGTGCCAGTACTATCAGCAAAACGCTAGCTCGAACAAAGAATGTTCCTGGGATCCGTACACAAAGTTGCCTCTCAACATATGCCCTTTATCAAAATGCTAACTATGAAGTGGTGACCAGAAAATACGGAGGTCTAAATATTAAAAGGTGGAACAGAATCTATGATGTTTTATAACAATTAATGTACCTGAATGAACTCTGGGCATTCAGGTATGTTTTTAACACTTTTTGAACATATTTATGAGAGCTAGCTGAATAATTTTAGATCATACTTTAAAATAAAAAAACACCACAAAAGTAAATATTTAATACATGTAATAATAAATGCAGCAATAAGTGTTAGGGAGTAGGACAGAAGAACAGTAATTTGCTGTTAGAACGTGTGCATAATTTTCCATAGTAGCTTAAAATACCCCAAGGTGACAATATGTTTCAAAGCGAAGCAGCCAGGGCTTTTCTCTATAGATCAACAAAGGCATTCTGTTTATGGGATAGCTCAGCAAGACATCGAGGAGGTTTAAGGGAAGCAGGTTATTTTCAGAGTCTTGATCCAGGCAAAACCGCACATGCACTGCTGAAATCCACGATGCTGCTTGGAAAATGTATACCCTACAGGTAAACACTGAAATGGCAGTACAAAGATAGTATTTCATTGCCAAGGGCCACCACATTGGCCCTTATAACTCAAGGAAACATTGGTTGTCATACATTGGGGTTGGAAGCTAAAGAAAGTCCTATTTTGGAAGAATCTTACTTTGATTATGGCAAAATTAGAAATTAATTACTCCACACAGCACAGAATTAACTTGGACGATTTGGCAACACTGAATAAACGGGTCACAATAATTCCCTCCCTGGTTGCAACGTATTTAAAATAACAATTCCCTCACTGGTTGCAACTTTTCAAGACAATAAAAACAATTAACAATGCACTCGTTTAACGGATGAAAAATGAGCACGAGCATCAATCCTGGATGCGATATGGACATGCCCAGTGATCCTCACAAATGCCATAAATTGGCAACCAAGCTTTGTGGGATGGATGGCCCTGGTGGCTGGACCAGGAGAGCACTTAACTGGGGAAGAAGAGCGAACAGTGGCAAAAGGGTTAACACACACAGATCTAGACAGGCTGAAGGGCAGAAATACAGCTCTTCAGAGGGACTGCAGAATTCTAAAGTCCTGAATACGAGTAGGCTAGTAAGAAATGAGCCATTTACAATGCCTGGTAAATACTAATACCCCAGGCTATGGGTTTTAACGGGGAAGGTAAATACCTCATATTCTGATTTTCCAATTGCATAAAGCACACATTTATGACACATTGCTGTTTACCATATAGAATAGCGCATTTGCTTGAGTTTTCGCACACTTTTTCAAAGATACCATGTGGTAGGTTTGACCTGCAAACATTTGTCAGGGGAAAATTGCAGGGATGCACTGTTTACTGTAAAGCTCCGAATTCTGATCCTAGCACAAACAGGTTTGTGCAGGCACTGGAATTTACAATGGAATTTTTAATCGGGACCCATGTCCGTAAATTAAGTCTTGAATGGCGGCTAGTCAAAGTAGATGCACCAAGCACAACGGTTTTCTGTGAAGGAAAAGTTCGATTGGTTTAACACAGCGTATTTTGATACACAAAAAAATATCAGCCTTTTTTTTCTCGTGAGAATTAGGTAAGAGCAGTCAGCCTCCTGGAGGCAGAAGAGTGCTCTGAGCTCATTTGTTATGCAACATTGGTGCAGTTATACCAGTGGCGGCTGGCTTGCACTTACGGTGGGTGGGTACAATAATAGTTGAAAAAAAAAAAATGCCACTTGCCTCACAGTATCCTCCTCTTCCTCGTCTCTCCTGGAACCCCAAAGCGGGACCCAGGAAACTGCCCTTACCAATCCTGGAGCTGCTCTCGTACTGTTAAACAGCATGAGAGAAGCAACAGGACTGAAGGGAGCGGCAGCTCTCAGCACTCTTAAAAGCGCTGGAGGCCAAGGCTTTGTCTAACCCAGCTGTCTTAAGACAAGTGGGTCAGAGAAGTTTAAAGTGTGCATGTCAGGCTGGCCATAGCAAGACAGCCGGCCAAAGGTCATGCGCACTTTAAACAAAAGTGCATAACTCCCTGCTGCTGCCACTCAGCAGCAACTGCCCCACTCCGTCCCCACACTCGGTTCAGAACGGGGTGCTGAAAAATAAAATGGTAATAAATAACTTTATTAACATTTTGTTTTTCAGGTCTGGGGGCATTTGTCCAGCGGGGTAATGCTCCTCTGCTCTTGTGTAGGGGCCGCCCCTGAGTAACACATCTTTCCAGCTTACCACTGCCACTTGATGACCCCGATTATGAGTGGGTCTCTGTTTTCCGATGGCTGCACAAGGGTCGGTGTAGTATTTACAGCATCCAATAATTGCCAGGTGCCTCACCTTTTGTTAAATTTCAACAGGTCAAAGCTGTCGTAATCTAACAAAACAAACCTGTATTTAATGTAACATGCAGATTTTGGTGCAGTAAGCATCAAAGTCTACACATTATTTCACAAAAGCACGGAACTGGCGCCATTTATTGCACTCAAATACTGCCGAATTTTGTCAGATGCAATAAATATTACATCTACTCCTCTGGGCCACTCACAATCAAGGCCTATATATATGTGTGTGAGTGTATATACACATATACCCCACCTCCCCACCCGCCTCAAGTATTACTAAAAATGGAGATAGGAAAAATAGCTTTTATGCAGAATCCTAAGAGAATGTAATTAAACTCAATCTTTTCACGCTATGAGGCTAAATGAGAAAATTACCCAATTTTACAGGGTGAGCACAAACTTTCCTTCCATACTCCTCCCTTGTGTTTATTTGTTCTGTGGCTGCCTGTGACAAACGCATAGGGACAATCTCCGCATGCAGCAGCTTAGCCATGCTTTTCCTAGCTTGGTTGCACACCCCTTTCAGACAACCCCCAACAACCTCAAAATGGATGGCAGGAGTGCGCATATCAGGGGAAGCAGGCTACTTTCACTCTCCGGTTAAGCCACTTATGGGGTGGGGAGGGGTCTTTATATATCTGATAATATTTGATGTCTTCAGCAGTTGTAAGCCTCAGCAGCTGGACACTTGCATAGTACTGCTGCACCTGCTCCTAAGTTAATTCTCCTAAAAGTCCAGCTATGGGGTGATCCCAAAGTTTCAGCACCACGTGATGTATAGCCTTGGTGCTGTTGGATAATCAGGTGAGCAGCCAGTTTAGGTTATATTGGTCGATACACTTGGATCACCTTTAAGTTAATCTATTAACATGCCCATTAAACCTACATGAAAGTGGCTATGTTTGCTAAGTTAACTGGTTTAAGCATCTGGACATCTAGCCTGCTACTTGTCTGTAGCCTTTAGTTCCTGCTTGTTGTAGCCTGATCCAGTTGTCGCTGATTGACCAAGTGAGACAGCTGCCGCCCGGGTCTTCCCACCAAAAGAATCCCCATCCTTCCCAGGACCTACTTGATGTAGACCACAGCACAAGTGTGCGGTGGGTAAACACAGTCAGTGCATCTCTGGCACGGCTATGGCAGGAGTATCTGTGGCCATCCGTGACTGAACTGCCCCAGTGCCACAACCCATGGCCCTAGTGCCCCGGCAGATACACCATCGCCAAGCTCTACACCCTCAACCCTGGATGCTGAAACAAACACTTCCACAGCCCCGACCCACGCTCCAGGGTAGGACATTTTACTTGCACCCATTGCCACTTCACCTGCCACAGCACACATACCAGCCCACCGGCCAGCCTCACCCCAAACACACCACATACACTACCTGAACAAAAACACAAACTTGCATGTGCCCTTCTCAACATACACTCAGTATGCAAACACACCACTGAGATTTGGGACCTCATCTCCACGCTCACAGTAGATGTCCTCTTCCTCACTGAAACCTGGCTCAAACCCACTTCTGCACCCAACATTGCCCCCGCAATACCCGAAGGATACAAGATCACCCACTATGACTGCATCAACAAACCTGGCAGATGGATGACCATCATTCACACAGAATCCATCCAATGCACTACCATTAACTATGACATCACCCCAGCATTGGAACACCTCAGCTTCAAACTCCAGACAGCAAAATCTCCATCAGGGGCACTCCCCTCTACTGTCCTCCAGTGCCACAACCAGCCTTTGGCAACTTTATCACCGACTTCATCAACCCCTTGCTATAGACTCCAGCACCTACATTTTCCTCAGCAACCTCAACTTCCACCTTGACGATCACAATCAACACTACCAACCTCCTTGACAGCATGAACAACATCAGAATCACCCAACTTGTCTATGATCTCACTCACACTGCAGGCCACATGCTAGACCACATCTTCATCTCCAGTGACCACATCAGTTACAGCCACACCACAGAATCACTAAGACAGACCCTTCCATCGTCCGCTTCAACTCCACCAGCTCACTGACCTCCTTCCCTCGTCTGCCCAAAGCACCCCCCCCCCCCACTGCAACTGGAGCAAAACCTCAAAGGACACATGATTCAAGGCTCTCAACACCACCCACCCCCCATCTCCTCCAAGAACTTAGACTGGAACATCAGAAACTTCAACAACTGGACCATCAACTTTGCCAATACCTTCCCTCCCACTGGCAACACCAATAGAAGGTCCAACATGCATGCTAGCTAGTACACTGAAGACCTCAGAACTGCCAAACAACACTGTTAACAACTGGAAAGGAGATAACGTACCACCAGAGACATAACAGACAAGACCGTCTTAGTATACACGTCAACCTCTACCACAAACAGTTGAGAGAATCAAAGAAAATGGCTTGAGCTTTACGCATCGAATCAAGCTCCAGTAACAGCTAAGAATTCCTTAACACAATCAAAGTTCTCCAACCCTCTCAGCTACAACAAAAATTACCCCCTTACAGGAACTCTGCGACAACCTTGCAAACTTCTTGCACGCTAAGATCGCCAACATCTACAGAATCTTCACACCCCTGCCCAAGGCCACCAACTTCTTTAAGCAACACAATGACCTGCTACCATCACAGACATCTGACTAACTGAAAGGAGGCAACTCGCCCCACTTGACACTGCCTCATCACGATTTCAGTCTACTCAGAGGCCCCAACCGACCTGTGCCCTCACCACATTTTCAAACTAGGCAAAGCCAGAAGCAACCACATACTCACCACCTTGTTCAGTACCTCAATTGCCCTGGCCACTTTCCTTGAGGAATGGAAACAGACAGAAATCAGAACCGTACAAAAGAAATAATTGTCAGATCCCAGCAATCTCAACAACTACCAACCAACCTCAGTGTTTCCCATTCCCAGCCAAAGTATTAGAAAAAGCCATTAACCATCAACTCTCCTCACATCTGGAACTGAACCTCCTACCTGAATCCTCCCAATACGGGTTCAGCAGCAACTACAACACTGAGACAGCCCTCATTACAGCTACTGAGTACATCCAAAATCTACTCGATCAAGTAGAGATTGTGGCTCTGATCCTCCTAGACCTCTTGGCAGCATTCAATACAGTCTCCCACCACAGACTTATCACAAGACTACACAACATAGGCATCCAAGGAGCCACTGCAGGAGGCTGGGCAGGTTTGTGATGGGTGCCTAATGTACTTACACCTTATACCACGGCCAGTTATCCCTTATTAGTGAAATGTAGACAGTCTAGAAACCAGGTTCTCTAGGGGTAGTGTGGAAGAGCAGCCAAGGCCTAACTAGGAGACATGCAAAGCTCATGCAGTACCACTATAGTCACATAATACTCACACACATGAAAGAAAATACTCAGTGTTACAAAAATAAAAGGTACTTTACTTTGGTGACACAAATGCCAAAAATAAGATAGGGACTATACTCCCTTAGGAGGCAAGTAATACACAAACTATATACACTAGTATGTAGAAATAACTGTAAAAACATTTAGAAAACAGTTCAAACAGTGAAAATCACAATAGTTAGAAATGGGCCGGGTTGCTAAAACCATATACTAAGAAAGTGGAATGCGAAAGTTGGTTTTCCACCTAGGCAAGTGTAGTGTGTAGAGGGGCGCTGGAAGTATTAGAAAACACCAAAGGTAAGTAATAGAACCCACCCCAGAGCCCAGGAAAGCAGGAGTAAATCACAATAGCTTTCCTAGAACACACAAGAACCCGAGAAAGATGATTATGCAAAAACCAGAAGATACTGCAAGACACCAATGATGGATTCCTGGACCTGAAGACCTGGGGAAAGAGGGGACCAAGTCAATGACGCACTGAAGAGTCTAGGGAGAACAGGAGCCCCTGCTGACCTGGATAAAGGTGCAAAAGAAGAAACACCGATGAAGAACAACAGTCAGTACTGCACCCAAGAGGATTGACGCGGGTTTCTGGTTGGCGCAGATGATGTCCCACACTGGATGGATGACTGCAGTTTGGTTTGCGTCGTTTGATTCCGCCAACAAGCCTTGGCACACGCAAAGCTTGCGGTTAGAGGAAAATGGCACTACCCGGGACCAGGAGGCACCTGGGGGACTCTATCCAGGAGGCGTAGTCAGAGGAGGCTCTCCGAAGACCAGGCAGTGTGCACAGGAGTCCCACAGCACGGGGACAAAGAAGGTGCAAAAGGAGGCCCACGCAGCACTGCACAAAGGGATCCCACCCCACATGAGAACCAATCGGGAAGCTGTGCATCATAGGAAGAAGTGCTGGGGGGCAGATGCTGCACAGTGCACGAAGAACTTTGTGGAAGGATGCCAACAAGCCTTGGCAACTGCAAAACACGGGGGTACTGTCTTGCATGGGGAGGCAAGCTCTTACCTCCACCAAAGTTGGACAGTTGGACGTCAGGACCACTTCAGTCCACCACCTGTGATGCTGGATCCATGCACTTCTTCAGGAGAGGGGACCCACACCACCGCTCGTCGCTGCAGAGGGGTGCCTGCTGAAGCAGAAAAGTGATTCCTTCACTTCAAGGGAGATTCCTTCATTCTTCTGGTGCAGGCTGAAGACAAGCAGTACTCACAGGATGCATGACCTGGAAACAGTTGCAGCTGCTGGCATAAGCTGAAGATACAATGTTGCAGAAGTCATCTTTGCTTCTTGTTGCAGTTTGTAGAGTTCCTGCATGGTCTAGATGCAGGTTCTTCGGTAAGAAGGTGAAGTAAAGGATGCAGAGGAATCCTGCTGAAGTCTTGCAATCAAAATCTGAAGAACCACCTAAGAAAGAGACCCTAAATAGCCCTGAAAGGGGGATTAGTCAGCTACACAGGTAAGCACCGATCTGTTAAGGGCTCTGATGTCACCTGCTGGCACTGGCAACTCAGATGCTCCCAGAGTTCCCTGCCAACTTGGAATCCAAGATGGCAAAACCCAGGGACCCACCCTATGGAGGCTCTCTCAGCACCACCCTGGGTTGGTGATGGACAGGGGAGTGGTCACTCCCCTTTCCTTTGTCCAGTTTCGCATCAGAGCAGTGACTGGGGGGCCCCTGAACCAGTGTAGACTGGATTATGCAACGAGGGCACCATCTGTGCCCTTCTTAGCGTCTTCCAGAGGCTCTGGAAGGCTACCCCTCCCAAGCCTAGAACACCTATTTCCAAAGGGAGAGGGTGTAACAACCCTCTCCCAAAGGAAATCCTTTGTGCCGCCTTTCTGGGATTGAGCTGCTCAAGCAACAGGAGGGAAGAAACCTGTCTGAGAAGTGGCAGCAGCTGGGGCTGCCTGGAAAACCTCAGAAGGCTGGAATGGCAATACTGGGAGTCCTCTAAGGAGCCCCCATAGTGCCTTGAATCGTACAACCAATGCTTGCAAAAGCATTGGGGGATGATTCCAACATGTTTGATACCAGACTTGGCCACATTCAGAGTTACCATTGTGGAGCTGGACACAGGTAGTGACCTATGTCCAGTGCATGCGTAAATTGGTGTTCCCGCACTCACGAGGTCTGGGAAAATAGACCTGGAGGTTGTGGAGGCACCTCTACTAGTGCAAGGGTGCCGTCACACACAGGTACTCTGCACCCTACCCTCAAGGCTGAAGGGCCTGCTATAGGGGTGACTTATAAGTGACCTGGTAAGTGTAAATGGCAGTGAAAGGGTGCATGCACCTTTTCACACAGGCTGCAATGGCAGTCCTGTAGAAGCATTTGCATGGGCTCCCTATGGGTTGCAAAAGAAATGCTGCAGCCTATAGAGATCCCCTGTAACCCCAATGTATTGTACCTAGGTACCATATACTAGGGACTTATAAGGGGTCACCAGTATGCCAATTTGTGGTCAAATACTGGGTTACCAGTAGGCTGTGACAAAACGTAGAGGAGAGCGAGCATAATCACTGAGGTCCTGGTTAGAAGAATCCCAGTGAACACAATCGAATACACTGACTACAGGCAGAAATTGCGGGTAGCATGCCAAAAAGAGGATACTTTCCTACAGCCACTGTCAGATGGATGGCCTCTTTCCTCACCGGAAGAATGCAAAAAGTCTGATTCTCCCCCTCCCTCACCCCTCACCTCTCCTCTCCTCTGAACCCAAGGAAATAATCTATGGAGTACCCCAAGGATCCTTGCTCAGCCCCACCCTCTTCAACACCTAAATTATACCTCTGGCAAGCATCGTCAAAGCCCACGGACTCAACATCATATCCTACACCGACGACTACTCATCCTCTCCCTCTCCGAAGACACCACCAACACCAAGACCAATTTCCAGAACTGCATGACAGACATTGCCATCTGGATGAAGGACAACTTCCTGAAGCTCAACACTGACAAGACGGAGGCAGTGATCTTTGGAAACAAAAGCTCCCCAGGCCCTCAGAACTCAGACCTACTCCTACCCCCACTGACCAAGCTGATATAGACAATAAGTTAACCATGACGACTCAGGTCACCTCTGTTTCCTCCTCCTGCTTCTTCATCCTCCTCATTCTTTGTATGACATTCAAATCGCAGACTCATCCTGGATCTTCGTAGATAAACCCACATCACCCCGACCTCAGGAATTCCACTGGCTCCCTCTACAGAACTGATGCCTCCCTCTTCCAGCTCCTGACCCATGCCAACACGGCCCTACACAACTGCAGAGTCGCCTACTTGAACCACTGCCTGAACTTCTATCAGCCCACCAGAAACCTCCACTCTGCTTCACTTTCTATAACCCTAACACCCCACATCCGACGTAGCAGATGTGGAGGTCGCTCCTTCTCCTACCTAGTGACAAAGACATGGAACGAGCTACCCTTCCATCCCTGGACCTCCTCACCTCTTCCAGAGTGTCGTAAGTCTCTGAAGACCTAACTATTCGGGTAAGCAACTGGACCCTGCCAGCGCCTGGATACCCTAATGGGTGGCAAGAAGCACTCTACAAATCTACTGATTGTTTTGTGTGTGATAAATGGTTATTGTAATACTGTAAAATATTGCAGCTGTAAAA
Organism: Pleurodeles waltl; assembly: GCF_031143425.1. NCBI lineage: Eukaryota > Metazoa > Chordata > Amphibia > Caudata > Salamandridae > Pleurodeles > Pleurodeles waltl. The sequence goes on along the minus strand of NC_090451.1, from coordinate 527,432,352 downwards.
AGATTGGAACTTAACTGGTGGCACTAATTTCTTATGGTGAAACATGCTTATCACAGAATTTGTAACATTTTTTATTCTCCTTTTCAGTGCAAAACCAATATATTTTTTTTTTTTTTAAAGTGCCTGTTAAACCTGCAACATAATTCTTTCCAAACAAAACATATGTAGTCTCGGTCATTTGATCGTGGTCTTGGTTCATTTGCATGCACTGCACTGATAAGAGTAGTCAGTGTTTATGTCGGACTATGGGATTTCAGCATTTTGTGTATTGGCACAAAATACAAACCTTCTCCACATAGAAGTTGAGCTGTTTGGCTGACAGATGTATAATGGGAGCAATAAATTCACAGGTAACATCCACACTCATAATGCGTTCCTTCCCGGACTGCTTTCCAATGATAGCATGGCAGATGAGCTTTTCCTTCACCAGCTGTAGGAGACATACAAATGCCAAAATTTAGCAGATATTTTATGATGAACCTCAGATATTCCAATACATTGTTCAAACAAAAAATCACAAGCATTTGCACCTGTTGGAACAATTAAGTATTGTAGCCTAACTTTGGGCACAGTGTACAAGATCTTGCTATTCACACTAGAGCTACCAATATTCAGGTTGCAAGAATCCTCAAATACTAAAGATGTCCCTCAAACTAAACAGAGCTACCTAGTCCACAAATCTAATGAAAAAGTTACTTTGGTAACTCTGTTTATGGTGGGTTCACTATCTAACCACAGATTCCTAACCTTGTGAATACCCATAGGAGCCAGATTGGATTTGGAGATTTTATTCCTCACGTGTCAGTAGGTGGCATCGATGAGCTCTGCAACAGGTCTGTTGCACCCCAGATGTGACGTTGGACCCCTACATAGCCGCCACCTCTACACTCTGTCATCAATTTCTTTATCATCACTGCCCGCGTCATTAAAGATGGAGCTTTTTGGAAAACAGATTATGTAGGTGTGCAGATCTCTAGCTTGAACTCTTATTAATATGGACTGCAGGAGACTACTCCACAAATCAATGAGGGTGGTGGGTCATTGAGAGGTCTGTGGTTAAATAGAACATCCACTAGAAGAGCGTTACTAAAGTGAGTACTTTTTCATCTAATGCATACTTCTAACTGTGGATATCTCACCTTGTAAATTGATATCAAAGCAGTAACTCCCCCCAGTGGCGGGTCTGTGGAATGACTTAGAACGCAAACTCTTGCAGGACAGACTGGACGAAATGTCCTTCCCGCCATGTCTGGTTATCTAGAGAGTAGGCCTTCATGAACATATGGGATGATGCCCACATAGCAGTCTGGCAGATGTCCAAGGTTGGCACACAGCACAACAGTGACATGCTAGCAGCCTTTGCTCTGGTGGAATGAGCATGCAAACCGTCAGGAGGCTGTTCTTTAGCCAGCCCCTAACAGAACTTGAGTATATGACAATACATCTGGAGGTGTTTCTGTTCAGCTTTCCCCCTTTTTCATCCTGGAGAAACAAAGAAAGCTGAGCGTCCACTCAAAGTTCTTTGGTGTGATCGATGTAGAAGCTGAGGGCTCTGTTGGGGTCAAGAAGATACAGTCATGCTTCCTCACTGGAGGGATGAGGAGGAGTGAAGAACATTGGTAGAGTGATGGACTGTCCCATATGGAAGGACATGTCAACTTTCAAGAGAAAAGCAACTTTTTGTTTCCGAAAGACCAGATAGTCTGGGGGAAAAACTGATATAGGTTTGCTGGACCGATAAAGCTGAAGTCATCCCAATGAGAAATGTTGTTTTAAGTGTCAATAGACATAGGGAACAGATGTTCATTGGTTCAAATAGGGCACTCATGAGGAATCTAAGAACCAGATTAAGGTCCCACACTATGGCATCACATATGGTATTGGTGGTAACATAGGATTCAGCCCTTTTAAGAAACGTATCACAATTGGTGACTTAAAAAGTGACGGCTGATTAGGCAGACATAAAAAAAAAAAAGAAAGGGCTGACAAATAACCTTTAACTGTTGCCACTGGAGGGGCCTGCTGAGCTACTGAAAGACAAAACAGTACGTCACATATCTGTGCCTTTAGATGCTGGATAGTTCAATAGGAACACCACACAACAAACCTCTCCCAGTGTCGCAAATAAAATGTTTTATAAGAGGGGCACCCAGTTGTGAAAGAGACACCTACTACTTCAGAAGGAAGATCAAATGCCATCAGCTGTCAACACTCAATTCCCATGCATGGAGGTGTAACTTGTACATATTTGGGTGAAGGACCCTGCCCTGCTGCTCTGACAGGACATCCTTCTGAAGGGCAGCTTGATCAGAGAACAAAAGTGGCCTTGGGATGGAGAGCATGTCTACACCTTCTACTTTTACTGGGACAAGGCTTTCTTTGGTTTTCCATGATGTTCTATGGTGTATAATTTGGCTTTGCAGTTTCATATGGCTTCTGAATTCATGTTTGAACATTTGTGGCACAATGCTGAATCCTGTTTGGAACCCAGACACCAGCGATAGACCATGTGGGGGTCCATCATCGACATCTGTATGTCACAATCCTTACATGGCTTGATCCCTCATTACTGGAGGGATAACTCCCTAGCACACTGGTAAGGTTTTGAGAAGAGAAGTACTATATCCTGACAAAATTCATATATACGGACATCAAAGGCACATCCAGGACTGAATGGACCCTACACAGAGCTGCAAGATACCACCTACCAATGCACAATTGGATTGCTGAATAACATTTCTCCAGATTGAGTCCGGTCCCTGAGGGTATTCACAAGGTGATAAGTCTGCAGTCAGACATTCACCACAAATCTCCAGAGCTCTGAGCTGTAGAGAAGGTGTTGTTGGGTGAGCAGTTAAAAATGATGAGAAAAAGAAATTTAGTGACCAAGGGAAACAGTGGGGTTAATGAGTGGCACCAAAAGAGGGGAGAAGCAGTGGTGCAGTGCACAGCAATTTCCCCTGTTAACAAATTAAGCATTGCCTCCTACAAGATGCTTTGAAAAGGAGGTGAAGTTCGGAAGGTCAGTGGTCAGAGTCTAGAGTGGTACAGTCAGTGACTATAACCTATGGTCTGCAAGTACACCTGCACTATTTTTGTAAACTCTGCCCTTAAAGACATTGACAACATTGCAATAACATGGTTACAAAATAGTGCAACTTGAGATAGCTTGGGACATGAAGGCTCACTCTGCAGGGATGAAACTATTTACTTACTTAAAACTCCAATTCTTCAACTGTGGTATTTTTCATAGATCCACATGAGTGAATCATTTCCTGATAACAAGTTTGGAGTCCTCTGTAATTTTAGTTGGCAATAAACAGTTTTCAAGTGGCACTATGCCCAAACAACAGTGTTTGTTTAGTAGCACATTCAAATAATTTGAAATGAGACATACTTCAACTAAAGAGATGAATGCGCTGAACCCTCTACTCCATCTAGAGGTCACTATAGCTCAGATTTCATATCACAAGTATAAAGGATATAATTATTCAGGTAGGGAGCCTCTCACTGTAGTAGAGGATGGATTGCAGGTGAATTTAAGAAACATACCAATAATGGAGAACAGGAGTTACAGGGTAGGTAACTGGTTTCCTCCCCATCACTGGGATCTTTCACAGATTCCCATGCTTGACTCAGAACAGCGAGCAGGCACGCAAATCTTGAAATAAATGCAACAGAGGCTCACCTTTAATGAAAAAGATTCCACAGAACTGCTTGCCTAACTGAAAAGTCTGCTGCAGCATTCAAATGCAGACAGAAGAGTTTAGTTAATATGTGTCTGTTCTTCCATGTAGCTACACACTCCTGCATTGAGGGCTGCTTTGGCCAAAATACTTCTGATGGAGTGAGCAGTAACTCAGAGGGTGTTTGTTGTGTTGAGGCAGAAAGTTATGCAGGCAGATTCGAAACATGCCATAAGTTGCTTTGTAAAGGGACTGCCCAAACAAGGGAATCTGAAGGAGTTTAAAAGTTTGCCTGAAGTTATCAAGTCATTGTTCAAATAAACCTTTATGTGTTTGTGAACATTCAGTGAAGTAGCATAGCAAAAATGCACATTCATGTTGAACCCCAATGGCACTTTTGGCATGAATTTAGCATTAGTTTGCATTTTTATTGTGCTTGGCAAACTACATGTATGGTTCTTTGATCATGGACAACTGCAGCTTCCCCATTTATCTGGCTGATGTCAGGGTCAAAAGGACTGCTGTCTTCCAGGTAAGTTATTTAATTTTGATCCATGAATTGATTCAAATGGTGGCAGCATCAGTTTTCAGAAAATGTTGAGCACTCATGGTATTGGGGATGTCACATGGGTGAAAGACTCAGTACAGGTTTTTTATGAATTGTTTACCAATCCTCTTTTAAACAAATAAGGAGAATATTAGAACCTTCTGAACCTGAATATTGCAGCCAGATGGGATAATGGCAGAGCTGCATTTCAAGCCTTTTTTTGCCAAACATAGGGGGTACAACAGAATGTGAGATGACTGTAACCAAATAATATTTCGGCCTTTCCAGTGCACCAAACACAAAAGTGCTTCCACTTTGCAATATAGGTCTTGTTGGTGCAAGGTGCTTGATCCATAATAATCCTAGAGTTTTGTGGGATGTATAACTGAACAAACTCCAAGTGGTCAGGAGAAAGGTTGAGCTGCCCAACAATTTGAGATCCTGATGCAGCATCAGACCGTTGAACATCAAAAGGGACTGTGGTGAACCTTCAGAACTACTGGAGGATGTATGGACAACATGAGCAGTTGAGTGTACCAGAACTGGCAAGGCAATTATGGGACTAGCAGAATAAGGGCACAGAGCTCCAATTTCAGCTTCCTCGGTACCCTGGGGATGAGTGGAAATGTTGGAAAGGTGAAGGCAAAGATGTTGAGCCACGTTATTGCAAAGGCATTGACCATCAAATAACCATTACTAGGACCTGCTTGCACAGTTAGGACCATTTTTGTTTTGCCTTGTTGCTAACAGGTCGATGGTGGGTTGGCCTCATTATCTGAAGATCAGGTTTTAATTGATGGTGAAGAGAAGTTCCAATTTATGGAAATCTGATAAAGAACTGGTGTGAGTCTTTGCCTGCTCATTCTGTATTCCTGGAAGGTGTTCCACACACACATCCACTCTAAATACAATGTCCTGGTTCATCTTTGTTTGATTGTACACTTCATAGAGGTTGTATTATTGTTCTTACCTGGACTGTGTAAGACTGTTTGTAATCCCAGATGAATGCCATGGAGATCAAATGCATTGATAGGGTTAGGACGGGAATGTCCCATTGCATGCTAAGGGATATGAAACACAAGTGTCCCAGCTGCTAGTGAATCTGATATTCAGACTTAATCTTGGCATCAACACACAAAATCATTTGTGCCCTGTGGGCGTAAGCTCAAAATTGATTGACATTGAGGCACAAAGCTAGGCACTCGGGTCATAGAGGGGCACCAAAACAATACCCTTATTTGGGCACAAGACCACTGTACTAAGCCAAGCACAGTGAGTGATGATGGTGGTGGTGTACTCCATTTTTAGTAATCAGTAGCTGAACAGTTCTTCTTGTCTTTTCAAGGAAATGAGCGCGATGCTGAACCGCCTACCCTAGTAAAGTTCCACTCACATGTCATGTCCAGACCCTACACTGGCATGACTTGGTGAATGTCAAGTGAATTGCATCTATGGTAGCCACACATCATATTCTCTGCGAGTGTCTATGTAAGCTGTTACAAGTGCAATCCACTTTGGATTGCCCCAAGGCTGACATGACACAAGATGGAGATTGTGAAACAGCCCCTAAACAGTGCAAATGTGTTGCTTACATTCCTGAGAAGGAGAGCGTAACTCTAGATATGGTAATGTGTAGGAATGGAGAAAGGACTGCTTTTACACGTTCTATTTGCCCTTGTCAGCAACTACTGCTGATAAGCCCTTCATGAACACTGCCATTTGGTTAATTGTGGGGGGATGTGGGTGAGTCAGTAAAGACTGCTAGTAGAGAAAAAATCTTCTGGAGAGAGGCTGGTTCATTTGTTTTCCTTTGAGTGGCTTATCCTGGACACTGATAAAGACTAGGTGCAGAGCTGCATGATTATTGCGCTCTTGTTGATGGTACTCTATTTGAAGCTAGTATTGTCACAGACTGCAGATAGAACCCTTTTTGTAGCACAAACGTCTCTGCACCAGAAGAAAAACTAACTCTGAAAAGAAACCAGGCCAAAGCGGTTTCTAAACCCAGAGAGTTGAACTACATCTACTCTCTAAAAATACTGTTGCCCACATGGGTTTAGCTTAGTCAATTGCCAGAGGAAAAGAGGCGCTGTGTTCCAGGACTGGTATCGCCAATAGGTTGTCTCTTGAAGGTGAGGAGATTCACCTGGTTTCTAAAAGCCTTGTTGCAAAACGCTGTGGGTCTGCCAGTAAGCTTGGGAGATGACTACATGCTGAGACTTGAGAAGGGACAGCCTTATCCAGAAGGAGTCTGCCTGTTCAAGGAGGAAAACCCATCTGCCAAGCCAGATATAAAGAGCGGACGACTAGTGTAAAAGTGGAAGTGTGTCAAGATGACTTGTGAAGGGTCCAGGGTCTCAAACTAAGAAGTCATGTTCAACTTGCCAGTGGCAACTACAAAGTAAATACTGTCTGATTTGGAGACAGACCACCATGCACAAACACTTTGTTATGCTGACTAACTTCATTGCAATTCAGTGATTAAATCAGCGTCCAGGGTTTAAGGAGAAAGATCCTTCCAGCATAACCACTGAAGCAGACAATGGATTTGTCCTCATGGAGCTTCTCCAGTGAGAGCTTGCTGACAGAAAGAAGGAGACCAGGTGGCCTAAACAAGCCACAGTGAGAATAAGAGCTTGCCAAGAGCCTGCTTACTGGCACATACATGCTTGGTAATCCCATGTGCTCACAACATCAGGTAATTCCATATTCCTGAAAGACACTGACTGTGAACCTTTAGCTAACAGTATGATGGCAATTTATCGAACATCGCTATCCACGGCCAAGAACTGAATAATCATTTGCCTAAGACTGACCTACGTGTCATAAAAAGCTAGGAAGGTGTTCTGCTGCAACCTAGTGAGCCTGCAGCACCTGAACTTTAATTGAAACTACTTCCATGGTTTCATTCTCTAGAGAACCCCTAAGATCCTACAGACCATTCATGGAGATTTGCTTATTACATATCTACCAAATTAAGTTATTTTGTGATTAAAACACAAATCTTTTTTTCTTTAAAAAAAACATGGGATATATGAGCTCCAAAACTAAGGCCTGGACATTACATTATTGCACCAAGCATGTGACTGCTCGAGTTCTGAGTCACTACATCCCGCAATAACTACCAGAGATGGCTTGGATTGCTCACCCTTGCTACCCTGAGAGTCAACTGCACAAAGGATGTACTTGGACAAAGTTGCAGAGCCATAACAGGATGGCCCCCCCCCAGAACACCAGTGGCAAATAACCTCACCAGTGACGTAACAAAACTTAAGCACACCCCCCACGAAGTGTATGGAGGGGACCCCTCCAAACTTACTCGGGAGCTCTGAGCTCAGGGCACTGTGCTGAGGGTGGGGGCCCTGGAACTCGCCCTCCTGCTGGTGCCTTTTTTTACACCTGTGGGCATCATCTCGACTAGTTGGGTCCAGTAGACCATTTGCCCAGTGGCCTTCCCTGAATGAGTCTCACAGTCATGCATATGAATTATCCAAACTTCCATTGCGGCATCAATCATCATGATCAACTTAATTTGCACCGGTTGGAACGGAATGCCTGTTGACTGGTTTGAATGGAATCTCCTCCACAGTAGAGCCTGATCAATACATTGAGTGAAATTGACTGTGATCCCAAGGCCCGTTGCCTGCTTCCATTGCAACTCCAGCTTCTGTTGAATAAGCCTTATCTAATGCTGGTAAATATGTATTAATAGTAAGCAGGATGACACTAGATCCTGGAGCAATTTGCAGATTCCAACCATGACAGTGTTAATTGTGTAGAATATTATGATCATGACCTGTAACTGTAAAATACAATTTCCAGACAGAAAAGCATAACCTAAAGGTGTATCCAGGATTGCCCCAATGAACCATAAGCGTATCCTTGGCATGACAGATGACTTAGTCACATTCAGCACCAAGCCCAGCCAATGGAATAAATGTATAATGAGATCAATGATGTTTGCTTCCTGAGTAGAGGAAGTCTTCACTAGCTAACTGTCCAGGTATGGATATACCAGGTGACTAACATTACTGCAAGGCCTTCCCAGTGCTAGACATTTTGTTAAAATCAGGGATCCAGATTTTTTAGATTGAAGGGGAGTGCCTTGAATTGATAGTGCTGTCCCACTACTGAAAAGGGTCAGACATTGATGTGATTTAGGTGTATGGTTATGTGAAATAAGCACCCTAAAAGTTGAAGGAGGTGAAATATTTTCCTTCCTGGAGAAAAAGGAGTTCTTTGATGGACACCTTGAAGGACTGCTTCTTCAGAAATTATTGCATTCCTGGGGGTCCCCAAACAGCTGTATTCTCCCCTACCACAAACCTTGAATAACCACCTTGATTCCTCTGTGCTTTGCAAACTGCTCTATGGCTTCCTTGAGAAAAAGCTGTAGGGTATCCTGGTGTAGTTCCTTTGCTGGTGGGTAACACCAGGGCTTTTGGAAAAACTTCAGGGTATGTCCCGATTGCACCATCTGAGGTACTCAACTATCAATTGTGATACTGCACCATTTCTTGGCAAAATGTGAGATTCTTCCCGCCATAGTCTGACAGAGTGTTAGAGGTGCGGACAGTAGGCTCGCTTGGAGCAGTTTTGTGAGCAAAACAGAGGCGCTCTTGTTTTTTTCACTGAGGATCTTTAGTAAGGTTGTTGTTGACCCGGTTTAAAAATATCCCTGATTATAACTAGGGTATGGACAGAGGTAGTATGATCTGCCCTGAATGCCATGCTGAGAGAAGGCTCCCATATAGGATTGGATTCTCCTTGAATTTTGAAAAGGATACCCCCAAGAAAAGCCTGACATGCACTGTTCCCAGGCAGTAAGCAGTGTAAGTTATGATGTCAGTAAGGCTTCTTCAACATGCTGCACGAACAAAGTGTTATCATCCAAAACACTTGTAGAGAATCTTTGCCTACGCCTTTGGACAGAAGGAGGTAGAATTCAACCATCCTTTCCAGCAAGAAACTCGGTGATTGACACATACATGACTGCACTGATAAAAGCAACAGACACATTTGCTCCTTGGACTACTGGTGTTGCCTCATTATGCTTATCTGGTGGAAACATCTACCAGCGGAAGGAGATCATTTCACTATTGGCAGTGATAGAGTTTAAGCATGGCCACGGCACTAAGTGCCTTGATGGAGGTTTATTACCATTGAACCTACTCTGTTGCCTTAGTTGCCAATACGTTTGCTGTACTTATCTGGAGACCCAGAAGTAGAGGTGACCAGGTTTTGACAGTCTTTGGGCTGCTGCCATAATGAAGGAGGCTAGTTTCAGAGGACACTTGAAGCATGTTGGTGCCATATATTTTGCTTTGTATTTCTTCTCTACCTGAGGTACTACTGCTAGGACTTTAGGCAGTGTCTTCGTGAGTTTCAACCCCTGTTTCCATAAGTAGTCTAAAACTGAAATGTTCTTCACTAACATTGAAAATGTCACTTACCCAGTGTACATCTGTTCGTGGCATTAGTCGCTGCAGATTCACATGTTTGGCACAGTCCGCTGCCTGGTGTTGGGCTCGGAGTATTACAAGTTGTTTTTCTTCGAAGAAGTCTTTTTTGGTCACGGGACCGAAGGACTCCTCCCTCTTCGGCTCCATTGCGCATGGGCGTCGACTCCATCTTAGATTGTTTTCCCCGCAGAGGGTGAGGATGGAGTTGTTTGCTATAAATAGTGCCCATGCAATGGAGTGAATATGTATGTACGTTAAGAGTTTATAATAATTATTTACAAATGTACAAATGTTTAAGATTTAGGATCTACTTCTAAACGGCTACAGGCTTCCCGGGGAGGCGGGAGGGTACATGTGAATCTGCAGCGACTAATGCCACGAACAGATGTACACTGGGTAAGTGACATTTTCAGTTCGATGGCATATGTTGCTGCAGATACACATGTTTGGCATAGACTATAAAGCAGTTACCTCCCCTAAAAGCGGTGGTTTAGCCTGTAGGAGTTGAAGTAGTTTGGAATAATGTTCTTAGTACAGCTTGGCCCACTGTAGCTTGTTGTGCATTTAGTACGTCTACACAGTAGTGTTTAGTAAACGTATGAGGCGTAGACCAGGTTGCAGCCTTACATATTTCGCTCATAGGAATGTTTCCTAGAAAGGCCATTGTAGCACCTTTCTTTCTGGTTGAGTGTGCCTTTGGTGTAATAGGCAATTCTCTTTTGGCTTTAAGATAGCATGTTTGAATACATCTGACTATCCATCTAGCAATGCCTTGTTTAGAGATTGGATTTCCTATGTGTGGTTTTTGAAAAGCTATGAACAGTTGTTTTGTTTTCCTGATTAGCTTTGTTCTGTCAATGTAGTACATTAGTGCTCTTTTGATGTCTAATGTATGTAGTGCCCTTTCAGCCACGGAATTTGGTTGTGGGAAGAACACTGGCAATTCTACTGTTTGATTTAAATGGAATGGTGAGATTACTTTTGGCAGCAATTTTGGATTTGTTCTTAGAACTATTTTATTTTTGTGTATTTGAATAAATGGTTCTTGTATGGTAAATGCCTGTATTTCACTTACTCTTCTGAGGGATGTGATTGCAATGAGAAATGCGACTTTCCAGGTTAGATATTGCATTTCACAGGAATGCATGGGTTCGAAAGGTGGACCCATGAGTCTTGTTAAGACTATGTTAAGGTTCCATAAAGGAACTGGTGGTGTTCTTGGTGGTATAATTCTTTTTAGCCCTTCCATGAATGCTTTAATAACTGGTATTCTAAATAGAGACGATGAATGAGTAGTTTGTAGGTAAGCAGATATTGCTGCGAGGTGTATTTTTATAGATGAAAAAGCGAGATTTGCTTTTGCAAATGTAGTAAGTATCCTACTATGTCCTTTGTAGAGGCATGTAATGGTTGTATTTGATTGGTATGGCAGTAGTAAACAAATCTTTTCCACTTAGATGCATAGCAGTGTCTAGTGGAAGATTTTCTCGCTTGTTTTATGACCTCCATGCATTCTTGTGTGAGGTCTAAGTGTCCGAATTCTAGGATTTCAGGAGCCAAATTGCCAGATTCAATGATGCTGGGTTTGGATGCCTGATCTGTTGTTTGTGTTGTGTTAACAGATCTGGTCTGTTGGGTAGTTTGACATGCGGTACTAGTGAAAGGTCTAGTAGAGTTGTATACCAAGGTTGTCTTGCCCATGTGGGTGCTATCAGTATGAGTTTGAGTTGGTTTTGACTCAACTTGTTTACTAGATATGGAAGGAGAGGGAGAGGGGGAAAAGCGTATGCAAATATCCCTGACCAACTCATCCATAGAGCATTGCCTTGTGATTCGCGGTGTGGGTACCTGGATGCGAAGTTTTGGCATTTTGAGTTTTCTTTTGTTGCAAACAAATCTATCTGGGGTGTTCCCCAAATTTGAAAGTACTTCTTCAGAACTTGGGGGTGAATTTCCCATTCGTGGACTTGTTGGTGGTCTTGCGAAAGGTTGTCTGCTAGTTGGTTTTGTATTCCTGGAATAAATTGTGCTATTAGGCGAATGTTGTTGTGAATCGCCCACTGCCATAATTTTTGCTGTTCCACCATAGAAGCGAGAGGTATGTTTGGCGGTCTACCAACACCAGATTTTGAAGTTGACCCTGTGCCTGTGACCATTGTGATGCTAGGCACTGTTGTAAGGGTCGCATGTGTAGTCTTGCGTTTGGGACAATGGCTATGCATGATGACATCATGCCTAGAAGTTTTAGCACAAATTTTGCTTGTATCTTTTGGTTTGGAAGCATAGCACTCATTACCTTGTGGAATGCCTGCACTCTTTGTGGACTTGGAGTGGCAATTCCCTTTGATGTGTTGATGGTTGCTCCTAGATATTGTTGTGTCTGACACGGTTCTAGGTGTGATTTTGTATAGTTGATGGAAAACCCCAGTTTGTGAAGGGTTTGTATGACATATGTGGTGTCGTTTGCGCATTTTTTTTACTGTGTTGGTCTTGATTAGCCAATCGTCTAGGTAAGGGAACACATGTATCTGTTGTCTCCTGATGTGTGCTGCTACTACTGCTAGACATTTTGTGAACACCCTTGGTGCAGTTGTTATTCCGAATGGCAACACTTTGAATTGGTAATGTATTCCTTTGAATACGAACCTTAGGTACTTTCTGTGAGAAGGGTGTATTGGTATATGAAAGTACTCATCCTTTAGGTCTAATGTGGTCATGTAATCTTGCTGTTTGAGCAGTGGAATGATGTCTTGTAGTGTGACCATGTGAAAATGGTCCGATATGATGTAGGTATTTAGTGTCCTGAGATCTAATATTGGTCTTAATGTTTTGTCTTTTTTTGGAATTAGAAAGTACAGGGAGTAAACTTCTGTGTTTTTTTGTTGTACTGGTACTAACTCTATTGCATCCTTTTGCAGTAGTGCTTGAACTTCTAGTCCTAAAAGTTCTAAATGTTGTGGTGACATTTTGCGTGTTTTGGGAGGGATGTTTGGTGGGAATTTGTGGAATTCTATGCAATAGCCATGTTGGATTATTGCTAATACCCAATTGTCTGTTGTAATGTGTTGCCAAGATTGGTAGAATTGGCTTAGTCTTCCCCCCACTGGTGTTGAGTGAAGGGGTTGCGTGACTTGAAAGTCACTGTTTAGGTGGAGGTGTTTTTGGAGTCTGGAATCTTCCCCTACTCCTTGGGAATTGACCCCCCCTATATCCCCTGAAACCTCCCCTTTGGAATGAACCCTGATATGGTGTGGTTCTTGTTTGTTGGCTGGTGGTGTCTGTGGGTTGGCCACGAAACCCCCCTCTAAATGGAGTTTTTCTAAAAGAGCCTCTGCTCTGCGGGGAGTAGAGTGCGCCCATGGCTTTGGCCGTGTCTGTGTCCTTTTTAAGTTTTTCAATGGCTGTGTCCACTTCAGGGCCAAAAAGTTGTTTTTCGTTGAAGGGCATATTAAGGACAGCCTGCTGGATTTCAGGTTTGAAGCCTGAAGTGCGGAGCCAAGCGTGTCTCCTTATGGTGACAGCAGTGTTGACTGTTCTCGCTGCAGTATTGGCTGCATCCAGTGAAGAGCGGATTTGATTGTTTGAGATCGTTTGTCCCTCTTCAACTATTTGCTGCGCCCTTTTTTGGTATTCTTGGGGAAGATGGTCTACGAGAAGTTGCATCTCATCCCAGTGTGCGCGGTCATATCTGGCCAGCAGCGCTTGAGAATTTGCGATGCGCCACTGGTTGGCTGCCTGTGATGGTACTCTTTTTCCTGCCGCATCAAATTTTCTGCTTTCTTTGTCCGGAGGTGGGGCGTCGCCAGATGTATGGGAATTTGCTCTTTTGCGAGCTGCCCCTACTACTACGGAGTCAGGTGGTAACTGCGAAGTAATAAACACTGGGTCTGTGGGTGGTGGTTTGTATTTTTTATCCACCCTTGGGGTGATGGCTCTTGATTTTACGGGCTCTTCAAAAATTTGTTTTGCGTGCCGTAACATCCCTGGTAGCATTGGGAGACATTGATATTGGCTATGTGTAGCCGAGAGGGTGTTAAATAAAAAATCATCCTCTATAGGATCGGAATGCAGTTGGACATTGTGGAATTCTGCAGCCCTAGCCACCAGTTGCGAGTATGAGGTACTGTCCTCTGGCGGTGACGGCTTTGTGGGGTATGAATCTGGATCATTGTCCGGCACTGGGGTGTCGTATAGGTCCCAAGCGTCTTGATCCTGATTATCTTGACTTATGGTAGTTTGCGCTGGTGAGTGCATTTGTGGCGGTGTTTGTGCCGGCGATGCCTGTTGTGGTGGAGAGGGCGGAGGCGTGACTTTTTTAACCACTTTGGCTTGTGGTTGTGCGTCATCCTTGAGGAGACCGATCCTTCTTTTCCTCATTATTGGGGGAAGGGTTGATATCTTCCCTGTGTCTTGCTGGATGTACAGTCTCTTTTGTGTGTAGTCTGATTCTACACTTTGGAGCTCTTGTCCAAATCTGTGCATCTGGCCACTTATTCCTTGTTCCTCTGTGTAGGATGAAGGTGTGGAAATTTTCGGCGCCGAGAGAGAATCTTTTTTCGGCTTCGGCACCGACAGAATTTTTGTTCCTTTCGGCATGGAGTCTCGGTGCCGGTATCTTGTTTTTGTCTCTCGGAGCCGCTATCTCGGCTCCGAGGTTGCTCCATGGCGGTCCCTCGACCGGAGTCGGGTGTCTTCGCTATGGGCGTGCCCTTTTTCGGCCTTCGACGGGTCGCCTGTTTTATGGGTCGAGCCATGGCCTGTTGGCAGTGGCGTCCCCTGGGCTTTCGTTTTCTCGATGGTTTTACTTTTCGACGTCTTACTCACAGTTTGTTGCTGTTGTTCGACGTCGGAGTCTCCGGATTCTGAGTCCGGAACCGAGAATGTTTCCTCTTCGTCGTCGAAACGTTGTTTTGTCGGCGTGGACGCCATTTGTAGACGCCTGGCTCTTCGGTCCCGGAGTGTTTTTCTGGACCGGAAGGCTCGACAGGCCTCACAGGTATCCTCCTTGTGCTCGGGGGACAAGCACAAGTTACAGACCAAGTGCTGATCTGTATAAGGATACTTACTGTGACATTTTGGGCAGAAACGGAACGGGGTCCGTTCCATCGGCTTCGATGTCGCACACGGTCGGCCGACCAGGCCCCGAAGGGGGAATCGAAGCTACCCCAAAGTCTTCCGATGATCGGTGTCGATGTACCTAACTATCCCGATACCGAACGGAACAATACCGACGCTTTCTTCCGAGATTCTGACTAACTTTCCGAACCGAAACACGGAGCGAAAAGGAATACGTCCGAACCAGACAGCGGAAAAAAACAATCTAAGATGGAGTCGACGCCCATGCGCAATGGAGCCGAAGAGGGAGGAGTCCTTCGGTCCCGTGACCAAAAAAGACTTCTTCGAAGAAAAACAACTTGTAATACTCCGAGCCCAACACCAGGCAGCGGACTGTGCCAAACATGTGTATCTGCAGCAACATATGCCATCGAACCTTATGTTTCTCCTTGAAACCAAAAAGGAAGCACAGCTGTTCCGGGCTGCCACAGGTACTCAAGATTTCTTGGCTGACTTTCCAACAGACCATAGAAGCAAGACATGTCATTTGCAGAAGGCTAGGACTGTATTACATCTGTATCGAGGTCTTACACTGTCCCTCCAATCATCAATTTCAGGTTGGTTCTCCTTGTGATCATTATCAGGAATCTACCAACTCCATTCTTCATTCTGCTCCTGCTCCTCGTCTTTCCCCAAACTCTAGGAAGTTGGGGAGAGGTAACAGTGGCAGGAGTTAAATTTGATGGGATTATGGTGGTAGTGGATGCACTGGAGGTGGCACATAATGCTGCACTTGAGGAACCAGACACTGAAATGTCTCTGTCGTCTCGGTACGCTGTATATGTAGTCACAATTATAGTTCCTACATGAGTCCATGATGTGGGAGTGGAAGCACATCCCCATAGTCTTAGAGCTCATATACCCCTCTTGAATATTTGTCTATGTAAAAAACAAGTTACTTACCTGTATACTGTGGTTCTCCACTATTAATGTCTTTCTAAGAGTCACATGCTTGAATATTCCCCATCATCATGGTGTGAGTCCCACGGTAACAGCAATAAAAAGCAGTGCTAATAGATGGGCCTTAGAAATCCCATTTAAAACAATAGACATTGCTAACCAACTGCCATTGTTTTCATGCATCCAAGCTTCAGCCAGTCAGAGCAGAGACCCCAAAGCACTCATCCCCTGCAGAACCACCATATCTCAGATTTCGACCACAAGTGTAACATAATTAAAAAAAGAGGTATAACAGTGATGAGCCTTAATGGGGAGGAGAGTGGGGAGGATGTGAATCTATAAGACATTAATACTGGGGAACTACAGTGTACAGGTAAGTAACTTGTGTTCTCTGATTGATTCACATGATTGAATTAGACTAGCAACTAGTATTAAGAGACCCATGGAGGCACGTAGGGAGAACCACCCACCAATGATAACAATCAGCACCTTGACTGTAAACTTCACTTGTAGGAATGCTATTCACAGGTGCAAGCAAATGCACATGTCAAGAACCTCTGATAAAGTTAATACACACATATATATATATATATATATATATATATATATATATATATATATATACACACACACACACACGCACACACACACATACGCATACATTAACACACACTTTACATAAGGCACTTTAGACCAATCTTTTTAGATCTAATGTGGGGCATGTACCCCCATGTGATATCTATTTATGCTCTGTTTTGCATATATTTTGCCCTGGCTTGCACCTAATAAAAAAAATTCTGGGATAAAATTGGACATCATGTAGGAACATATTCTTTTAGAAACCGCTTGGTACGATACAGGGGGTATCTTATTTGAAATATTAGCTGTGAGAGGGCGATGTCTCCAGCTTGTACACTGATAGACAGAACTGCATATAAACAACAGTACATTTTAAATAAGGTGTCCTGACATTATGTGACAAAACTATGCCAAGGTAGTGCACGGGTTTCGTAGTCAGTGCGGTATTTACTTTAGTGCCACCACTCAAGAGCCAGGGTGATTTTTGCCCACCCGGTGCATGACCGTGACTTCTCAGGGAAATTGTAGTGGATGAGATCTCATCCTTTCCTCTCAGTTAAATTTGTTTCACACATGCAAAGAAGTAGAAGCAGGGAATGGTTCAATAAGATTTAATGAATTGGCTGCATCTTAAATAAAATAACGTGAAATGCAATAATTAGGATGATGAAACATACTAGAAGCAAAATGGTGACAAGAAAACTGAAATATAAGAAAAGCCCCACCATACTGTCACTATGCAAGATGTGCGATTCCTACCTACGCCACTAGTGTTCTATGTTACAACGCAGCAGGATAAGCCCATATCTTATCCGACCTTCAAGACTCCCACAGGAAGACATCATCCCCCATATCCGAGAATGACAGTGGTGAAGCACCCGGCAGTCGCAGTAAGCAGCTATAACAAAGTCTGGGTGGAACCTCCCTCTAATGTGCAGGGTACAGAGATTTTTTTATAATAAAACAGATAGTACTCTAGGAAAAGTATCCCCACGTATGTGTATGTTTCTGTGAAATGTTAGAGGTGCGGTGTACCACTTGTGCCAGCAATCCTATCTTGTTGCAGCCTTAAAGCAAGCACAGAGAGAAAATGTCAGGTAAAGAAATGTAAATGCTTTCCTAGGCGAAAGGACAGCAAGATAATGGAAAATAAATCATTACCACAAATGTGGCAGTTTTTAAAAGAATGAAGCGTTACTAGACTAAGGGGCACAGGCAGCAGGCCTAGCAGCTGAAATAAAGTGCCCAGAGGCATCACTAAAATGGCTCCACAACAGTGTTCCATCAGAAAGAATGTGAGGGTTGTGGCCCAGTTTTTTTAAGTTGCACAGTAACTGGGATGGGGTGCATATGCATTCTCTGATCTTGTTGAAGGCTACAGCTGAAACGTGTTGGTCTGTTTCTTTCCTGCACTTTCTTTTTTGTTTTTAAGAATCATATAACTGGAGTTGTGCCTCTGGTTTCATACCCGTGCTCGGTTCTGAGGCTACGTGGAGTAGGAGACGATGGAACAGAGATTGCAAACAAATTATATATATATATATATATATATATATATATATATATATATATATATATATATATATATGAAGAAAAAGAGAAATAGAGAGATCATATCATATCATAATCAATCAATACGCACAAATAACGTAAAGTTGCATTCCTTAGGAAAACAGACGCCATAAGGCAGCCTGCTCGACTGCTACATCTGCTTTACTCCATGAATCCAAATAGTAGTGCTTTTTGATGGTATAGGCATTAACCGTGTGGCTGCCCTGCAGATATCAGGCAACGATAAACACAAACCGGGCTGAACAAGCAGAGACTTTCCTTGTAGAGTGTGCTTTACCTTTTGTCAACGACGGTCTTCCTGCTTTCTCATAGCAAAATGGAAATGCCACAGATACCCAGCAAGTGATACTCGCACTTGACAGAGCTTGTCCTTTTCCTTGGCGAGGAAAAAGAAATCAAGAGCTGGTCAGATTTCCGAAAAACCTTAGTTCTTTCGAGGTAACACTTGAGACAGTATTGAACGTAAAGCGAATGCAAGGCTCTTTCTCCTGGGGAAGACAGATTACTGAAGAATGCTGGCATTATGATGGGCTCATTGAGGTGGAAAGATGTGGGCATTTTCTGGGTGAACTTAGGGTTGGTTCTCAAAATGACTACCCTCTCAAAACTGCAAATGCAGTTCATGGATTGTAAAGGCTTGAATTTCACTTATTCTCCCTGCAAAGGTGAGAGGAAAAGAAAAGCTCATTTCCATGACAAAACCTTCAATTACAATTTAAGGATTGGTTCAAAGGGAACCCTCATTAGCTAAGATGAATAAGTTACTTACCGCATTATCAGGTAGAGACTATCTAGCTGCAGATTCCTTACCTTTGAATTCCCTGGCGTCAGCTTCAAATCCGGAATCTTTTTGCTGAGCAATACCCTGCACGTGCAGTCAGGTGGCATTGTTTGGTTCCACGTGCGTTGTCCAGCTCCGCGTGGCGTCGTCAGAGCGGTCTATGACATCGCAGTCGTCTATACAGACGCCACCTCGGCACGCGTATGTCAGTTCTTTTATCCACAAAACGTCCACGCCAGAAGCACAGAGTCATGGATAGAACCAACATTTGTCTCTGCAAAACTAGGGCCCTGAAAAGCGATAAACCTTAACCCTACTAGTCATATCCGCAGAACGGGGAGGCATGGGTGGGTGTAAGGAATCTGCAGCTAGATAGAGTCTCTACCAGATAATGCGTTACCAAAGGTAAGCAATTTGTTCATCTGATAGAGAATTCTGTCTGCAGATTCTTTACCTTTGAATAGGTACCCAAGCCATAACCTCCTGGCGGTGGGCTGCGGCTACCACTCCTTACACTAGAAAGTCCTGCAGGACTGAACGGGCAAAGTACCCATCCCTTCGTACCTGACTGTCCAGGCAGTAATGTTTTGCAAATGTGTGCAAGGACACCCACGTTGCCTCCTGACAGAGCTCCAGGACTGGTACGCCTCGAGCTAGCGCAGTGGTAGCAGCTTTGGCCCTGGTAGAATGAACCCGCAAGCCCCCAGGAGGCTGCTTCCTGGCCAATGCGTAGCATATCTTAATGCAAAGAATGACCCAGTGCGAAATGGTTCGCTTCTGCACTGCCCGACCATTCTTTGCTCCAACGTACCCCACAAAGAGTTGGTTATCCACCCGGAACTCTTTTGTGCGGTCAAGGTAGAACGACAATGCTCCTTTCAGGGTCCAGCCGGTGGAGTCGGTACTCTTCTTCGGAGGGATGCAAGGAAGGTGGGCAGGGTGATGTTCTGACCCAGATGGAATGGGGTCACGACCCTGGGGAGGGAAGAGACACGTGTTCTGAGAACCACTTTATCTGGATGGATAGTGAGATACAGTGAGCTTGATGACAGGGCTTGCATCTCACTCACCCTCCTGGCAGATGTTATTGCCACTAAGAAGGCTGTCTTGATAGTGAGCAGCCAGAGGGGACAGTTGTGTAAAGGCTCGAAGGGAGCACACATTGTAGGAAAGTACCATCTTGCCTGGCATGTTACCCCCATTTTTCACTGTATATATGTTGTTTTAGTTGTATGTGTCACTGGGACCCTGCTAGTCAGGGCCCCAGTGCTCATAAGTGTGCCTGAATGTGTTACCTGTGTTATGACTAACTGTCTCACTGAGGTTCTGCTAACCAGAACCTCAGTGGTTATGCTCTCTCATTACTTTCAAATTGTCACTAACAGGCTAGTGACCAATTTTACCAATTTACATTGGCTTACTGGAACACCCTTATAATTCCCTAGTATATGGTACTGAGGTACCCAGGGTATTGGGGTTCCAGGAGACCCCTATGGGCTGCAGCATTTCTTTTGCCACCCATAGGGAGCTCTGACAATTCTTACACAGGCCTGCCACTGCAGCCGGAGTGAAATAACGTCAACGTTATTTCACAGCCATTTTACACTGCACTTAAGTAACTTATAAGTCACCTATATGTCTAACCTTTACCTGGTAAAAGGTTGGGTGCTAAGTTACTTAGTGTGAGGGCACCCTGGCACTAGCCAAGGTGCCCCCACATTGTTCAGGGCCAATTCCCCGGACTTTGTGAGTGCGGGGACACCATTACACGCGTGCACTACATATAGGTCACTACCTATATGTAGCTTCACAATGGTAACTCCGAATATGGCCATGTAATATGTCTATGATCATGGAATTGCCCCCTCTATGCCATGCTGGCATAGTTGGCACAATCCCATGATCCCAGTGGTCTGTAGCACAGACCCTGGTACTGCCAAACTGCCTTTCCCGGGGTTTCACTGCAGCTGCTGCTGCTGCCAACCCCTCAGACAGGCATCTGCCCTCCTGGGGTCCAGGCAGGCCTGGCCCAGGATGGCAGAACAAAGGACTTCCTCTGAGAGAGGGAGTTACACCCTCTCCCTTTGGAAAATGGTGTGAAGGCAGGGGAGGAGTAGCCTCCCCCAGCCTCTGGAAATGCTTTCATGGGCACATTTGGTGCCCATTTCTGCATAAGCTAGTCTACACCGGTTCAGGGACCCCTTAGCCCTGCTCTGGCGCGAAACTGGACAAAGGAAAGGGGAGTGACCACTCCCCAGACCTGTACCTCCCCTGGGAGGTGCCCAGAGCTCCTCCAGTGTGCTCCAGACCTCTGCCATCTTGGAAACAGAGGTGCTGCTGGCACACTGGACTGCTCTGAGTGGCCAGTGCCATCAGGTGACGTCAGACTCCTCCTGATAGGCTCCTTCAGGTGTTGCTAGCCTATCCTCTCTCCTAGGTAGCCAAAGCCTCTTTTCTGGCTATTTAGGGTCTCTGTCTCTTGGGATTCCTTAGATAACGAATACAAGAGCTCATCCGAGTTCCTCTGCATCTCTCTCTTCACCTTCTGCCAAGGAATCGACTGCTGACCGCGCTGGAAGCCTGCAAAACTGCAACATAGTAGCAAAGACGACTACTGCAACTCTGTAACGCTGATCCTGCCGTCTTCTCGACTGTTTTCCTGGTGGTGCATGCTGTGGGGGTAGTCTGCCTCCTCTCTGCACGAGAAGCTCCGAAGAAATCTCCCGTGGGTCGACGGAATCGTCCCCCTGCAACTGCAGGCACCAAAGAACTGCATCACCGGTACCTTGGGTCTCCTCTCAGCACGACGAGCGAGGTCCCTTGAATCCAGCAACTCTGTCCAAGTGACTCCCACAGTCCAGTGACTCTTCAGTCCAAGTTTGGTGGAGGTAAGTCCTTGCCCTCCCCACGCCAGACTGCATTGTTGGAAACCGCGACTTTTGCAGCTACTCCGGCCTCCGTGCACTTCCGGCGGAAATCCTTTGTGCACAGTCCAGCCTGGGTCCACGGCACTCTAACCTGCATTGCACGACCTCCTAAGTTGTTCTCCGGCGACGTGGGATTCCTTTGTGCGACTTCGGGTGAGCACCGTTTCACGCATCCTCGTAGTGCCTGTTTCTGGCACTTCTCCGGGTGCTACCTGCTGCTGAGAGGGTTCCTTGTCTTGCTCGACATCCCCTCTGTCCCCTGACACAATTTGCGACATCCTGGTCCCTCCTGGGCCACAGCAGCATCCAAAAACCCTTACCGCACGATTTGCAGCTAGCAAGGCTTGTTGGCGGTCTTTCGGCGGGAAAACACTTCTGCACGACTCTCCACGGCGTGAGGGATCCATCCTCCAAAGGGGAAGTCTCTAGCCTTTGTCGTTCTTGCAGAAACCTACGCTTTTACTGTCCAGTAGCAGCATCTTTGCACCTACAGCTGGCATTTCCTGGGCATCTGCCCATCTCCGACTTGCTTGTGACTTTTGGACTTGGTCCCCTTGTTCCACAGGTACCCTCGACTGGAAATCCATCATTGTTGCATTGTTGGTTTGTGTCTTTCCTGCAGAATTCCCCTATCACGACTTCTATGTCCTTTGGGGAACTTTAGTGCACTTTGCACTCACTTTTCAGGGTCTTGGGGTGGGCTATTTTTCTAACCCTTACTATTTTCTAATAGTCCCAGCGACCCTCTACAAGGTCACATAGGTTTGGGGTCCATTCGTGGTTCGCATTCCACTTTTGGAGTATATGGTTTGTGTTGCCCCTATCCCTATGTGTCTCCATTGCATCCTATTGTAACTATACATTGTTTGCACTGTTTTCTAATACTATTACTGCATATTTTGGTATTGTGTACATATATCTTGTGCATATTTGCTATCCTCATACTGAGGGTACTCACTGAGATACTTTTGGCATATTGTCATAAAAATAAAGTACCTTTATTTTTAGTATATCTGTGTATTGTGTTTTCTTATGATATTGTGCATATGACACTAAGTGGTACTGTAGGAGCTTCACTCGTCTCCTAGTTCAGCCTAAGCTGCTCTGCTAAGCTACCATTATCTATCAGCCTATGCTGCTAGACACCCTATACACTAATAAGGGATAACTGGGCCTGGTGCAAGGTGCAAGTACCCCTAGGTACTCACTACAAGCCAGTCCAGCCTCCTACACACATGAGAAAAGTGAAGACAAGATTTAAGTCCCATTGAGGCATAGTAAAGGGCGTAGGGGGAAACCTATGTACAAACCCTTTGAGGAATCTATTTACAATGGGAGCTTTGAACAAGGAAGGCTGGTCAGGCAGCCAAAGAAATGCCGATAAGGCAGAAAGATAGCTCTTTGGAGTCACTAAGGAAGAACCCTGCTGGGCTAGAGACAGAATGAAAAGGAGAATGTCAGAAAGAGAAGCAGAAAGAGGGTCAATAGACCTTTCTGTACAATTAAATACAAAGTGTTTCCATTGACAGACGTATACCGTTTTAGTGGAGGGATGCCTGGTTGCCAAAATAACTTTAAAGACTTTTTGAGGGAGGTCAAAAGCCATCAACTGCCACCATCAATCTCCATGCATGAAGGAGCAGAGTTGACAGGTCTGGGTGGAGAACCCTCCCCTGCTGCTGTGACAGAAGATCCTCTCGAAGGGGTAGCCTGATCTGAGGATTAATGCTAATTTTGAGTAGCTCGGGATACCAGACTCTCCTTGCCCAATCCGGAGCCACTAAGATGACTTGGGCCCAGTCGTTCGTGATCTTCTTGAGAACTCTGGGCAGAAGTGGCATGGGCGGAAATGCGTATAGGAGGCCTGAATTCCACTCGTAACAAAAAGCGTTGCAGATCGATTGCCGTCTTGGAAACTCCAACGTGCAACACTGCTGATATTGCACGTTCTCTACGGAGCTGAACAGATCTAACCAAGGCTCTCCCCACTGCTGAAAGAGTCCTTGCGCCACCTCAGGATGGAGATACCATTTGTGATCTGCTAGGCACTGACCGCTGAGTTTGTCCGCCCTGGCGTTCAGAGAACCTGCCAGGTGTTGAACCACCAGGGTTACACCCTGCTGTTCCAGCCATGTCCAGAGATGCAGAGCCTCTTGACAAAGGGTCCACGACCCCACACCGTCCTGCTTGTTGCAGTACCACATTGCAGTGGTGTTGTCCGTGAACACCTGCACTAACTTCCCTTTTAGAACAGGAAAAAATGCCTTCAATGCTAGCTGGATCGCCCAGAGCTCCAATAAGTTGATATGGAGCCTGAATACCGCCAGAGACCAGAGGCCCCTGATCTCCGCCTCTCTCAGATGGCTGCCCCATCCCAGAAGGGACGCATCTGTCACTACTGTGAGATCTGGTTGGGGAAGGAAGATGGGCCTGCCTTTGACCTAATCTCAGTTCACTAACCACCACTACAGGTCTTCTGCAGTTCCCTCTAAGATCTGAACTGTGTGGGTAAGATTTTCCCTGATCCTGTGCCCACTGGAACTTCAGGTCCCACTGTAGAGCCCTCATATGCCATCTGGCATGTTTGACTAACAGGATGCAGGAAGCCATGAGTCCTAACAGCGTCAGAGTCTGTCTCAGTGAAGTTCTGGATACAGGCCAAAACATCAGCATCATAACCCCGAATATTCTGGACTTTCTGTTTGGGAGGATAAGCCCTAAATAGTATTGTGTCCAGAACAGCTCAGATGAAAGGGAGCTTCTGAGAGGGAGTCAGGTGTAACTTCAGCACGTTGATAGTGAACCCCAGCGAATGCAGGTGGTCTGCCGTAGTCTGAAGGTGGGTGACGAAAGCCTGTGGCGTAGGAGCCTTCAACAGCCAGTTCCCAAGGTAGGGGAAGACTGAAATCCCTAACCAGCGCAGATGAGCAACCACAAACACCATCACTTTGGTGAACACCCGAGGGGCACTGGTGAGACCGAAGGGGAGCACGGTAAACTGAAAGTGCTCATGGCCCACCTTGAACCACAAGTAACGCCTGTGGGCGGGCAGGATGGGGGATGTGAAAATACGCATCCTGCAAGTCCAACGCTACTATCCAGTCTCCTTGATCTAGGCAAACAAGACCCGAGCAAGAATGAGCATCTTGAATTTCTCCTTTTTGAGTAAGAGATTGACGTCCCTTAAATCCAAAATAGGGGGCGAAGAGCCTTGTTCTTTTCGGGGATTCAGAAAGTAGCGGGAACAACAACTACAGCCTACTTCTGATATCGGGACCCTTTCTATGGCTCCCTTGGCCAAAAGAGCCATAACTTCCTTGCGGAGTAAGATCAAATGATCCTCCATCAGCCATTCTTTTACCGGAAGGATAGAGGTAGGGAAAGACTGGAGGGGGAGGGAATAGCCCTTCTGTATGATCTGCATGACTCATTTGTCTGATGTTATGGATTGCCAGTGAGGGAGATGAAATGTAATCCTCCCTCCAACTGGACTGACATGGTCTTGCAGAACCATAGAAGGGCTTGGGCATTGCTGAAGAGAGGGGCTGGGTGGTGGCCAACCTCCGGCTAGACCCTCTGGGTCTGAAGGTACCATGACCATGTCCTCAAACTGGGAGCTGTGATGCCGGAGGACGGTGGCTAACCTGCTGTTGGCGTGGTACTGCGCCCCTCCCGAAGCCTCGAAAGGGGCGAAAGACAGACTGCTGGTGAACAGGCATTGAGAGACCCAAGGATCTGGCCATAGTTTGAGAATCCTTGAATCTCTCAAGCGCAGCGTCTACCTTTTTACCAAAAAGGTGTGGGCCATCTAAAGGCATGTCCATCAAGTTTGACTGGACATCCCCCGAAATGCCAGTGGTATCAATCAATCAGTAATTTGTAAAGCGCACTACTCACCAGTGAGGGTCTCAAGGCACTGAGGAGGAGTGGGGGGAGAAGAGGGGGGGGGGGGGGTGCTGCTATTGCTCAAACAGCCAGGTCTTGAGAAGTTTCCTGAAGGTAAGGAGGTCTTTGGTCTGGCGCAGGTGGGTGGGAAGAGTGTTCCACGTTTTGGCGGTGAGGTGCAAGAAAGATCTACTGCCGGTTGTAGTTCTGCGGACGCGTGGGACAGTTGCGAGTGCGAGGTCGGCGGAGCAGAGATGCCGGGTCAGGGTGTAAAAGGAGAGTCGTCTGTTGATGTATTCTGGTCTGGTGTTGTGCAGTGCTTTGTGAGCATGGATGAGGAGTTTGAAGGTGACTCTCTTGTTGACTGGGAGCCAGTGCAGGTTTTTTAGGTGGTCTGTGATGTGGCAGTGGCGGGGGATGTCCAGGATGAGGTGTGCAGAGGCATTCTGGATGCGTTGCAGCCTCTTCTGGAATTCGGCCGTGGTTCCTGCGTAGAGGGCATTGCTGTAATCCAGCTTGCTGCTTACAAGGGCTTGGGTGACTGTTCTTCTGGTTTCGGTGGGTATCCATTTGTAGATCTTTCAAAGCATGCAGAGGGTATTGAAGGAGGAGGGGGAGATGGCGTTGATTTGCTGGGTCATGGATAGTAAGGGGTCCAAGATAAATCCAAGGTTGCGTGCGCGGTCGGTGGGAGTCTGAGTGGTTCCGAGAATGGCAGGCCACCAGGAGTCATCCCATGCGCAGGGGGTGGAGCTGGAGAGGAGGACTTCCGTCTACTCAGAATTTAGTTGAGGCAGTTGCTCTTCATCCATTTGGCGATGGCCTTCATTCCTTCGTGGAGGTAGGTCTTTGCGGAGTCCTTGGTGAGGGAGAGGATCAGCTGGGTGTCTTCGGCGTATGAGATGATGTTGAGGTTGTGGGATCAGGCGATGTTAGCGAGCGGGGCCATGTAGACGTTGAGGAGGGTCAGGCTGAGGGACAAACCCTGGGGTACGCCGGAGATGATTTCAGTGGCCTATGAGCCGAATGGGGGGAGGCAGACTCTCTGGGTTCTGCGGGTGAGAAAGGAGATGACCCAGTCCAGAGCTCTGTCGCGGATTCCAGAATTGCTGAGGCATGAGCATGGGGTGTGGTGGCAGATGGTGTCGAACGCAGCCGAGAGGTCCCGGGGGATGAGGGCCGCGGTTTCGCCACTGTCCAGTACGTTTGCAGCCAGGCGTGGCGTCGGAAGGCCACTGTCGAAGAAATCACCCTGCCCAGCCAGTCGGTCATGTCCAAGCCACACCTGATGGTAAACTTGGCTGCATCTCTCCCACCCTTGACAGCCTGGGTGAAAGTGTCCCGTACGTCCTCTGGGACCTGGGGCAGCACTTGTGCCTCCGTAACCCATAAAGTATGGGAAAAATGGCCCAACAGGCAAGAGATGCTTACCGACCTCAATGGCAGGCTGGAGGAAGAAAACATCTCATCTTCTTCCCAAGTTGGTCCAGCCTCTTGGATTACCTATCCGGGGGAATGGAAGGGAAGGCACCACAGGAAGTGGAGGCTTGGACCACCAAGCTCTCCGGGGTGGGGTGTTGGGTGGGGAAACTAGGGTCGCCTGGAGCTGGTTGATTGCCCTATTCACAGGAGCCCCTGTGCTGGGCTTGGACCACATTCCCAGAAGGACATCTGTGAGGGCTTCATTGAAGGGTAACATCGGCTCTGATGTAGCAAACCCCTGGCTGAAGCACCCTGGTCAGGAGATTAGTACTGACCGGCACTGTAGGAAAGTCTAGGTCCAAGACCTCAGCTGCCCTACGCAACCCCATGGCATAAGATGCCCCCCCCTCCTTAGCCACAGCATGAGGTGAGAGAATGCCAGTCCACTGGCTTCCCCTAGATCCTCATACCAGTCCTGTTCATGTTCCAATCCGTATTCTAAAGGGTCCTCAGACCCCTACCTATCCTCACCTGTGCCTAGCTGTTCAATCTAGGCCTAATCAGCGCTGTCGAAGTCAGAATTGGCATTGTACAAGGTCGTTCTGGCTCATCAAGAATGAGGATAGGGCTACCACCACCAGTGGGTGCCGGTGGTGGAGGAAGCGTCAACGTCGGGCCTGGCACTGGAGGAGGCCGACTGTGAGAATCCAGTCCGGATTCACTGTAGGATCCTGGGGTCCTCAACGGCGCAGAGGCCAAAGCCGCCGGCGTCTAATCCGATAGGGCCCCTATTGACCCCACAGGGCCCAAAGACCCACCAGAAGGGGCAGCCCGCTGAAAAAGAAGGCATGTAGCCTCGTAAAATTCCTTTAATTGAGCGGATGTAGCTCCGGCTCCTGGAAAGGGGGGGGAGACGCAGAGTCAACCCTGGCAACGGCTCCGCGGAACCGTGCTCAGAACGTCGATGTTCCCGACATGCCTCGTCAGCCGACAGGCGTGACAACGTCAAAGTCCACTTGGACTTCTTTTTGTGCCTCCTCCCCGAGTGCCCCGGGGACCTCGAATGGGACGAAGAGGACTTGGGGCTCCTGGACTGGTTGCGCGACCTCCTCCTTGAGTGGGACCATGACCTCAGAGGAGTTGCGCACACCGAAGTAGTCTGCTGGGCCACCATGAGCTTTAGGGACCACTCCCTCAAAGCCTTTGGGCCATGGCCCGGCAGTTGAAACCAGACTTCGAGTCGTGGTCCCTGTCGAGGCACTGGAGACATACCTCATGGGGGTCCATCACCGACATCGTGCGATGGCAGGCGCCACACAGCTTGAATCCAGTCTTCCTAGAGGACATAACCCTTGTACAGAAAACAAAAACCCTCAACAAAGTGTTGAAAAAATGCTTGCCAAAAAAGGGAAAGGGTAGCTCGATCCCGGATCTGCACTTAACCAGCGCGGAAGGAAAAGAACTGCCGTATGAGCACCGAGGTGGCGTCTATATAGACGACTGTGATGTCATAGACGGCTCCAATGAAGCTGACTAAGGCACGTGGAGCCAGATGACGCACGCGGAACCAAACGATGACACCTGGTGGCACACGCAGGGTATTGCTCAGCAAAAAGATTCCAGATTCGAAGCGGACGCCAGGAAATTCAAAGGTAAGGAATCTGCAGCTAGAAGTCTCTATCAGATAATACTGTGTTTAGCTGTCATGCCACAGACGGAGATTTTACTGGAGGGTAGACCCAAATCAGGCCATTCATAAACTCCTTAACCAGCCTGTTGGACCATAATAAGATTTCTTCTCTATGCTTTGTGAATCTGGAGATCGCCACCAGGTGTACTTTAACACCTGAGTGAGTCAGTCCTGACTTTGTTACCTGTAGCAGATAGGGAAGTATCTGCTCCAGAGAAGATGAAATGGGATGCAGACACAGAGCTACACCAGACGCAAAATCTCTTCCCTTTTGCAGAATAACATTTACTCGTGGATTCAGCACCAACGTGTCGGAAGATCACTCTGAACTCCTCAGACAGGTTTACTGCTCCGAATTCAGTATAGTGAGGAGCCAGGCTGATAAGCTGAGAGATCGAATCTATGGATGACCCACCTGCCCTTCATTCACTGACATTAGACACTTGGTTGGTTAGAATGGAAAATGTGAACATTCCGATAGGCAGTACTGTCCTGGCCACGATGGGGTTATTAGTAAAAGAATGCAAGGTTTCTGTTTCATTTTTTGGATGCGAATGAGAGGAAATGGAAGGAAAGCATATGCAAATATTCCTGTCCTGCTAGATGGAATGCATTTCCCCAAGACCCCAGTTAAGAGTACCTGCTGGCATACAACCTGCATTTTTTGTTGGACAGGGAAGCAAAAAGATCCAGGGTTGGAAACCCCAACATTGAAACACCTGCATCAACTGCTATTAATTGAGTTACCACTCGTGGCACTGTGTCTGTCCTGCTTAAGGTATCTGCCCATTCATTTTCTTTACCTGAGACATTTTCTACCTTCAAAGTCATGTTGTTGGTAAGTAATCATTCCCAGATCTGCTGTGCTTGACAAGGACAGAATCCTTAACTTTGTTAATCCTTGTTTGGTGAGAAAATGTGATGGTAGAGTTGTCTATGCTCACTAAGACTGAAGGGCTGGTAAGCCTGGGAAGGGAAGCCTGAAGGCCCAGAAAAACCGCTATCAATTCTAGGAGACTGGTGTGGGACAAAGCCTCCTAAGCGGTCCATTTCCCATGGATTTCAAGATCTTGCAGGTGAGCTCCCTAGCCTTCCAGGAAGGCGTCTGTCATCATCACTGTATGTGGTCACATGGGGTGAATGAGAGACCCTGTGAGATGTTGTTCATGTTTACCCACCAAGACATTGCCGACTTCATTGGTGATGTGATAATAATTGTATCCTTGAACGTGCCTTGGCCCTGAACCCATTGCTCGTTCAGGTGTTCCTGCAATGGTCGCACATGAAGACGTCAGTTTGTAATCAATGGGTTACAGGATGACATCATGCCCAACAATGACTTGTAGTTTCGCACATAAGTGAAACTTTTTGCCAATAAAAATACTGTTTTGGCCTTGAGTCATGTAGTAGGGAAGGCCTTGGCGACTTCTGTATCTAGAACCACTCTCAGAAATGCTGCTGACCTGGACGGAATTAGAAACTATTTCTCCTGGTTCAGTTTCAGGCCTAGACGTTTGCATAGCTTCAGACAGGCATGAGTCAAGTTTCTGGCCTAATGAGAAGAGGATCCTTTTATGAGCCAGTAGTCAACGTATGTGAAAATCTAGTGCCCTGATCTCTCCCTAGAAAAGCCACCACTGGGGCCATGCATTTTGTGTTGACCCTGGGAGACAATCGTAGCCCTAAAGGAAGCACTTAGAACTAGGAATGGCACCCTGTCATGAAACCCTCTGAATCTATGACCTGCAGTATTTCCTGTAAGGACAGCATCCTGAAGAACTTTTTTAATGAATTTATTTAAGAGCCTTCAGTCCACTACTTGCCTCATTTTGCCTGACTTCTTTTTGATGAGTAAGAAGTTGGAATAAAATCCCATACTGCACTGATTAGATGGACTTACACTATTGCATTCCTGGAGAGAAGCAAACGCATTTCCTGCTTCAGCAGAACAAGATGTCCCACAATGTACTGCATAGTGGAAAGTTTGGAGGCTTTTGAACAGATTCCAGGGTTTGACCATACTGGAATACGTCTAACCACTCATTTGTTAGAAGAGATGTTTTTCCAACAACTGTAAAATTTGGAGATGGAACTGCCAAATTGTTGATGTGGAACTGAGGTGACCAGTGCCTGGAAGACATCATTGTCTCCTAGAAGGATCCTGTGACTTTCCTCAAGCTGGAGGACCTCTCCAGACTGACTGCTTACGGTAGGCAGATGCTGCAGTACCCTTGTATGATGTCTGAAGGAAATACAAACCTAAATCCCTGCTGGGCATAAGGATGGCCCCTGTTCTGTTGGTAAGGCGGTCAAGATGCAAAGTGAACACTCCTCGAAAGGATTGAAAACGCCTCTGCTGGAGTGTACCCAGTGAGCGAGTGGTTTCAGTGTCAAATTTTAAGAACTACAGGGAGTCATCCATATGCTTTCTGAAAAGATTTTCCCGATTGAATGGCATAGCAAGTATTTTTGCTTGAACTTCCGGGTGGAATATTGTTGCTTTTAACCAGCCCTGACAGCATAAGACCACCGGCTCCTGTCATTTGACGAAAAGCAGTAGAAGAGATGTTCACTGCCACATCGATGAGCTCTGAAGAGGCATTTTCTCCCACCAGCATTACCTCCCTTGCCTCTTTTCTTTTGCCCTCTGGTAGATATTCTAGAACTGTTGATATGTTGGATCACATCTGGTGGTTGTATCTCCCCAAGAAAGCCAGCGCATTAGAGCTTCTTATTGATGTTGCTGCCATGGGCGAGAACCTTTACCCTATATTGTCAAGTTGGTGTACCTCTGTGTGGTGGGGCTGAGCAAGAAGAGGCATTGTGCCGATTGCATTATCACTGAGTTAGGTCGAGGCTGACCTATAAGAAATGGTGCGTCGTTAGTGGCTCTATTTCTTGTCCAGTTTCAGAACCACACCAGCCACTGAAGCCGGTGCTTTCATTAGTTCTCGAAAGAGAAACTGCCTCTGGAATGTGTGTCTGCATTGGGGTTTGCGGTGAGGATCTATTGGCGTCTGGCAACCTTTTGTAAGTATCATTAATCATCATACGCAAGTCTTTGACCATACAAACCGTCATCCCCTGATTTCGGCATTGACAGCAGTCATATTGAAGGCAAAGGTGACACTTTAAAAATGTCAGATTGCAGAGACACTGCAACATATAGACAGCATCTTTCCCCATAGTTGACAGGGTCGTTGACGTTGCCGCCGATGGGGCTTTCTACGTCAACTTAGATGGAATCTTTGTCAACAGGAGACAAGAGGATGGTATTGACAGAAATCCTTGCTGGCGACAATGGTCTCGTCATTGACGATGTCACTGCTTTCGTCGATGACAAAGAGGTGATTGTTGTCATTCTAGTGGTGATCGTAGTCGATGCTGCTCTGGTCACAGGCATCAGAGCTTCCTGCAACATTGACACCCTCGTCGACAGAGCTGTCGTGGACAGGATGATCATCTTTGACGGATCCATTACTGTAAGTAACTTGTCCATCTGACAGACTTCTAGCTGCAGGTTCCTTTATATCCAAGCCGTACCATGAATGTCTAGGCAGTAATGTTTTTCAAACGCATGCAGTGATGCTCATGTTGATGCCTGACAAATGTCCAATACTCAAACACTGTGTGCCAATGCCATGGTCGCAGCTTTAACCCAGGTGGAATGGGCCCTCAAGTCCTCTGGAGGCTGCTTTTTGGCCAGTGCGTAGCAGATTTGTATACAGAGAACAACCCAGTGCGAAATAACTTGTTTCTGTACTGACCGACCTTTCTTTGCTCCTACATATCCCACAAAGAGTTGGTTGTCCACCAGGAACTCTTTTGTGCAGTCAAGGTAGAATGAAAACTCTCTTTTTAGGTCCAGCCAGTGGCGTCACCCCTCTTCCTTAGTGGGATGCGGAGGAGCAAAGAAGGTGAGCAGGGTGACAGTCTGTCCTAAATGACATGGGGTCACCACCTTTGGGAGGAAAGGGACACGGGTGCAAAGCACCACTTTTTCAGGAAAGACAGATATTGAGGCTTGGATGACAAAACCAGAAGCTCACTCACCTTCCGGGCTGATGTTATAGCCAATAGATTTAATAGTAAGCAGCCTGAGGGGACAATTATGTAGTGGCTCAGAAGGAGCACAGATCAAGAATGTAAGAACCAGATTCAAGTCCCACTGAGACATATAGAAGGGTGAAGGTGGAAACATATGTACAAGTTCTTTAAGAAACCTATTTACAAAAAGAGGACTTAAATGAAGAGGGTTGGTCAGGCAGCTGCAGAAAAGCGGAAAGAGCAGACAGATATCCCCTAAGACTGCCCAGAGCAGAGCCCTGTTGGGCAAGATACAAAACGAAAAGAAGAATATCAGATAGAGAAGCAGAAAGATGATCTATAGACTTCTCTGTACAATATTTTTCAATTATATGCAATGGCAGGCATGTACAGTTTTGGAGGAGGAAAGCACGGCTGCCAGTATAACTTTACAGACTTCGGAAGAAAGGTCGAAGGCTATCAACTGTCACCGCTCAATCTCCATGCATGAAGGCATAGAGTTGACTGGTTCAGGTGGAGGACCCTCCCCTGCTGCTGCAACAGAAGATCCTCCAGAAAGTGCAGCCTGATCAGAGGATTGATACCCATTTTCAAAAAGCTTGGGATACTAGACTCTCCAAGCCCAGTCTGGAGCCACAAAGATTACTTGGGCCTGGTTGTCCTTGATCTTCTTGAGTACTCTTGGATGAAGTGTTGTGGGCGGAAAAGCATACCGGAGCCCCGAACTACACTTGCGACGAAAAGCGTCGCTGAGCGACTGCTGCCTTGGAAACTCCAATGCGCAAATCTGCTGATATTGAGCGTTCTCTTCTGAGGAGAACAGATCTAACCAAGGCTGATCAAACTGCCGAAAGAGTCCCTGCGCCACCTCCAAATGGAGAAGCTACTCACTAGGCATCGACGTCTGAGTATGTCCGTCCTGGCGTTCATAAACCTGCCAGATATTGAACCACCAGGGTTATGCCCTCCTGTTCCAGTCACGTCCAGAGACACAGGACCTCTTGACAAAGGGTCCACTCTCCCACATCGCCCTGCTTGTTGCAGTGCCATATTGCAGTGGTGCTGTCCTTGAACACCCGCACTAACTTCACCTTGACAGAGGGAAGAAATGTTTTCAATGCTAGTCAGATGGCACGGAGCTCCAGCAAGTTGATGTGGAGCCCCAACTCTGCTGGAGACCAGAGTCCTCTGAAGTCCACCTCTCCCAAATGGCTGCCCCATCTCAAAAGTGACGTATCTATCACTACTGTGAAATCTAGTTGGGGAAGGGAGAGGATTCTACCTTTGACTCAATCGAAGTTCGTAAGCCACCACACCAGGTCTTTTGCAGTTCCCTCTGAGATCAGGACCATGTTGGAGAGATTCCTCTGATGCTGCGCCCACTGGAACTTCAGGCCCCACAGCAAAGCCAGCATATGCCATCTGGCATGATTCACTAGCAGGATGCAGGAGGCCATGAGGCCCAGCAGCCTCAGAGTCAGTCTCACCGAAACCCAGGATAGAGACTTGAACATCCTAGCGCCTTGAGACCCGCACGGGTGAGTAGCGCGCTCTATAAATGTTAATGATTTGATTTGATTTGAACATCGGGATCATTACCTGAATAACCTGGCCTCGCTGCTTGGGAGTACAAGTCTGAAACTGCACTGTGTCCAGAACTGCTCCAATGAAAGGGAGCATCTGAGAAGGAGTCAGATGTGTCTTTGTCACGTTTATAGTGAACCCCAGTAAAAGCAGGAGGTTTGCCGTATTCTGGAAGTGGGCAATGATAGCCTGTGGTGAGCCTGCCTTCAACAGCCAGTCGTCAAGGTAGGGGAAGACTGAAAGCCCTAACCTGGGCAGATGAGCTGCAACCACTGCCATCACCTTGGTGAACACCCGAGGGGTGGTGGTAAAGCGAAAGAGTACTACAGTGAACTGAAAGTGCTCGTGGCCTACCTTGAACAGGAGGTAACGCCTGTGGGCAGGTAAGATGTGGAAATACGCATCCTGCAAGTCCAACACTACCAGCCAGTCTCCTTGGTCTACAGCAGACAAGACCTGAGCCAAAATGAGCATTTTGAATTTCTCCTTCATGAGGAAGAGATTGACAGTCCATAGGTCTAGAAGGGGTCTAAGGCCCATGTTCTTTTTGGGTATCAGAAAGTAGTTGTATTAACAACCACTGCCTACTTCCGACAACTGAACCCTTTATATGCCCACCCAGGGAGGGAGTAGAAGCCCTTCTGAATGATCTGCAAGACCCATGCGTCCAATGTAATGGACTACCAGTGGAGGAGATGATGTTGAATTCTCCCTACAACTGGACAAGCATGGTACTTCAGAATCAAACTAGGAGGGCTTGTAGGCTGCAGCTGCCAGGGGCTGGGTGGATGACTATTTCTGGCTTCCAGACTCTCTTGGTCTGAATGCACCATGCGCCCACGTCCTTGCATAGCTTGGGGAGCCTTAAAAGGACAGTGGCTGGCACAGGGCTGGCGTGGTGGCATGCTCCTTCTGTAGCCACGAAAGGTGTGAACGGCAGAGTGTGGATTTGGGGGGGGGGGGAGGGGTTGCCGAGAGACCCAAGGACTTCGCCGCAGCCCGAGAGGCATTAAAGCACTCCAGTGCTGAGAGTCTGCCTTCTCTCCAAACAAACGAGTTCCGTCGAAAGGCATGTTCACAAGGTTTGCCTTGAAAGCCTCCGAAAAGCCCGGCATGGCACTGTAAGGCCACCATCAACTAAACTACTCTGCCCATCAAGCCAGTTGTTTCCATACCACACCTACTGGTGAATTTTGCTGAGTCCCTCCCATCTTTCACTGCTTGGGAGAGGATGGCCCAGGCCTCCTTCAGGACCTGTGGCAGCACTTGCACAACCATATCCCATAAGGTGTGTGAGAAATGGCCCAATAAGTATGAGGTGCTCACCGACCTCAATGCCAGGCTGGTGGAAGAAAACATCTTCTTCCCAAGTTGGTTCAGCCTCTTGAATTCCCTGTCTGGGTGAGAGGAAGGGAACACACCATGGGAAGTCGATGCTTGGGCTACCAACTCTCAGGCGTAGGGTGTTGGCTGAGGAAACTAGGGTCACCCGGTGCAGGGCTATGACGGCGACCAATTGTCCTGTTCACAGGAGAACTTGTGCGGGGCTTGGACCAGGTTCCCAGTAGGACATCAGTAAGTGCCTCATTAAGGGGCAAAAGGGGTTCCAAAGAGGAAGCCCCAGGCTGAAGCACTTCTGTCAAGAGGTTAGTCTTGACATCCACTGAGGGCAGTTAAAGGCCAAGGATCTGCGCACCACCTTTGCATAAGAAGCTCCCTCTTCTGTGGTCACAGAAAGGGGATGAGAGCAAGCCAGAATCTAGAGATGTGTCCAGTCCACTGGCATCTCCTAGTTCCTCATACCAGTACAATGTAGGAGACTGCAAATGGCCTTGCAAAAGTCTATGGCTTGAGCGGCAGTTGCTCGGACTCCTGGAAATGGACAGATGCGCTGAGTCGGACCTGGCAAAGACTCTGTGGAACCGTGCCTGGAACGCCGATGTTCCCCACCTGTCTAGTCTTCTGATGGACAAGGTGAAGTCGAAGTCCGCTTGGACTTATTCTATTTGTGCCTCTTCCCAGAGTGCCCGATGACTTGGAGTGGGACGAACAGGACTTGAAGCTCCTGGAGCGGTCCAGCGACCTTCTCCTTGACTGGGACCATGACCTCCAAGGAGTCATGCTTGCCGGTGTCAACTGCCAGGCTGCAAGCCGCTTTAGATACCACTCACTCAAAGCGTTCGGTGCCATGGCCTAGCAGTCCGAGCACAACTTCATATCGTGGTCTCACTCGAGACACCAAAGGGAAACAAGGTGAGGGTCCGTAACCAACATGGCACGGTGACAGGCACCACATGGTTTCAATCCTGCATTTCTTGATGACATCCTCAACACTTCTATAAAAAAAATAAAAAATAAAAACTTTTACAAAAGTGCTGAAAAAAGCCCGCCAAAAAACAACAGTGGGGTAGCTTTCTCCAGATCAGCGCTAACTGCGTGGAAAGAATAGAACTGACATCCAGGTGCCTGTGCGGCACCTACATAGGTGACTGCGACATCACACCCGGGGCCAACAACACCACGCACAATCGAGTGAAACCACCCAATGGCACGCGCAGGGGTACTGCTCAAGCAAACGTTTCCAGACCCAGTCTGACGCCTGGCAATTTCAAAGGTAAGGTAACTTAGAAGTCTACCAGATTCACAGATTTGAAAAGTGTTTAAGTTGGGGAGATTGCCAAATAATGCATAAGATATTTAATCAGTCAGTAAAGTTGTGTCCAGAAGCTGTATGAATGGTCATTAGGAGGTTATGAAAACTTAAGGCAGGCCATATTGTAGTCAGTCATAAACATCAGCAGGGAGTGAGTGCTTCCTCTAATGCTAACATATATGATTTGCACGAGAAATCTGCTCCCTTCCAATGTTTGTCCATATTGCCACACTCAGCTAAGACAGTTTTATCTTCTTCCGTCATTTGATATTAGTGATCATAAAGCAGCTCAATGGGTCACAAGTAGGGTGCATCTGAACCTTCTCAACTGAGACAGAAAGATCTTTTGGTACATCCACAATCACTACAATGGTTGTCAAAGAAGAAATGTATTTTATTTTCACTATAACTCACACACCTTATTTTGAAACCTTAACTCTGAATACATCCTCCTCTAGCCATATACAACCTCACACCAACAAATCAATATTCATGATCAAATGATTGCTCCTCCATTTTGACTGATGACCTTCCTTAAATCCACATGAAAGAGCATCTTTAAAGAGAATGTGCTTCTTCAATGCCATAACAATGGTGGCTAGCGCTATTAAATGTAAATAACAAAATAATCAATGAATCAGACACGTTTTAGCCACAGCATTCTGATGCAGTTCACCTGTATGTCAATGTCCTATTCCGAGCAAAGAACATTACCTGAAACTTTAATTTATAGGCCATACCTGACTCATGTGGAGGATATGACTAAGATGAAACCTAAGAATCATTTACTTTTCAATTTGTGCTGGTCATGTGAGAGCAGATTTGCTCTTCTGCTTACTAACTAGAATGAAAGTGCTACCAGAGTCCAAAAACAGAAAATTACTTCGTTTTGGTAAGACTATTTCTTTATCTAAAGGTAGATTCCTCACCTTGTGAACATCCTCAGGCGCCAGAGTGGGCCTGAGAAACTCAAAAAGCAGTGCTCCAGTGCACCAGTAGTTTGTGTTGTTCAACTCCACTTGACTGTTGCACTCTATAAGTAGCAAGCCTAGTTGCATATATGTGCCTCCCATTCACATCAACATTTGTTTCTTTTCATAAGCTTGTCCATGCCCTCAGATGCTGAGTCCATCAAGGAACTGGAGGAACTAGTGTGCAGATTCCCAAACTGGGATCTGTTTAGATGAAAAGAGCCCCTTCCAAAGAATAGGGAGGGAGAGGGCAGTGATAAATCTGCGATTAGATAGAATATCCTCCAGAAACAGCACTACCAAATGTAAAAAAACGTATTATTCTGATGGATACTTCTAACAGCAGCTTTCTTACCCTGTGCATAGATACCAAGAAAGGTGGTAGGTCTGTTGAATGGCTCAGACTAAAAAGTCCAGCAGAATCAAATAAACAAAAATACTCATCCTGGTGGACCAGACTGTCAAGGCAGTAGTGTTTTGTGAACATATACAGGGATGCCCAAGTAGCTGGCTGACAAAACTAGCACAGGTTTTCGAGGTGCTGTGCAGTGGTAGTATCCTTGTTCCTGTAGGGCAGATCCCTCAGACCTTATAAAGCCAGTGTGTAGCACATCTAAGTACAGCTTTTGTGAGATGGTCATTTTCTGCACTCCCTTGCTCTTTTCACCAGAGCACCTGACAAAGCCCTTATAGTACATCAGATCTTATATTGGACTGGACAATTTGAAGGAGCCACCTGTCAGTTACAATGTTTGGCCACCCCCTAAAGAAGTGGATGATCCTGCCACCCACTGGATGGCTGTGTCAGTAAGAGCGCACTAAAGAGGTTTTAACATTGTTGCTGAGGGACGTGGACTGAGACATGCTGTTTCTTATGACCAGGTCACTGTCTACTGGACCCTCAGCTAAACCTTGAAAGGGTCTTGAAACCTGGTGTGCAGGTGGTGGGGCTGAACACTGTTGTAAGAAGTTGGCCTGGTGTGTGGTGGGTACCTGAGGTACCTACATCTTATACCAGGCCCAGGTATCCGCTATTAGTATAGTGTAAGCAGTGTCTAGAAGCCAGGCTCTCTAGAGGTCGCTGTAGATGAGCAGCCAAGGCTTATCTAGGAGACATGCAAAGGTCATGCAATACCACTGTAGTCACACAGCACTTACACATATAAAAGAACCACACAGTGTTACAAAAATAAAGGTACTTTATTTTAGTGACACATTTACCAAAAAGTACTATAGAGGCAACCCTCCAATAGGAGGTAAGTAACCCACTAGATATGTACACTAGTAATCAGCAATAGGCATAGAAAGTATTAGAAAAACGTGCAAATAGCAATAGACAATAGTGACCCCAAGGGGAGCCCAAACCATATACTAAAAAAAATGGAATGCGAATGCAGGCCCCCACCTAGATAAGTGGAATGTGCATAGGAGAGCTGGGGGGACTAGGAAACCCCAAAGGTGAGTACCAGAGTGCTCCCTAGCAACCAGGAAGAAAGGAGTAAGTTACTGGATTTTCCCCAAACCACCCAAAAGAAAGGAAAAGAAGAAAATGGAACACCCAGACAAGACTGCAAGAAACCAGCAGTGGATTCCTGAAGAAGACCACCTATGGAAGAGGGGGACCAAGTCCAGAAGTCACAGGAGAGTCCTGGGAGCAGGAGCTACCATCCACACAGCTGTGGTTGCAGGAGTTGG
Organism: Pleurodeles waltl; assembly: GCF_031143425.1. Taxonomy (NCBI): domain Eukaryota; kingdom Metazoa; phylum Chordata; class Amphibia; order Caudata; family Salamandridae; genus Pleurodeles; species Pleurodeles waltl. The sequence goes on along the minus strand of NC_090451.1, from coordinate 527,392,836 downwards.
CCGGCGGTAGGACGAAGACAGTCAGGAATGCAGCCCTGGAGCTGGTGAAGAGTTCCTGGAGGATGCAGTTAACGTCCCACACCAGATGGATGATTGCAGTCGGTCAGTGGCGTGGAAAGGCCACCAATAAGCCTTGGCAAAGGCAGAAGTCACAGTGAAGCAAAAGTAGAGCTGCCGGGGACCTTCCAGGTGGGCTCAACCCATGGGAGAGTCGTAGGGGGACCCTCAGCAAGGCAGAGAGTCCACAGAAGAGGCAGCCCCCACAGGAGACCCACTGGAAGAGGAACCAGGAGTCGCAGAGGAGCCCATGCAGCACAAATGGAGAAGGGTCCCATGCTGCAGGAGAAGCACACAGAGGGCTGTGCATCACAGGAAGGAGTGCTGGGGGCTGGCACTACATGGAGCCTGAAGATCCCTTGGAGGAGATGCCAACAAGCCTTGGTAGCTGCAAGAGACTCGGTGCACAGGGGTACTGTCCTTTGTGGGAAGGCAAAGGCTTACCTCCACCAAAGTTGGACTGCTGGCAGAGAGGACCAAGAGGACTACTCTGGACCACCACCTGTGATGAAGGATCCACACAGCTCAGGATAACAAGAGATCCACGCAGCCGGTCACCGCTGCAACCGGTGCCTGAAGATGCAGGGGAGTGACTACTTCAGTCCAAGGGAGATTCCTTCTTTCTTGTGCAGACTGAAGACTTGCCGCCTTCAGAGGATGCACAGCAGGGGAAATGTTAGAGAAGTTTGAAGGAGCTGTGGAAACAATGTTGCACGCAGAGACTTTGTCATGGATACAGATTGTCGGTTCCTGGAGGGTCCAGTCACAGTTCCAGTGTTTAGAGGTTGTAGAGGAGTCCTGCTGGAATCTTGCAAGCTGAATCTGAGGACCCACTCAAGGAAGAGACCCTAAATAGCCCTTAAAGGGGGACTGGTCACCTAGCCAGTTGACCACCTAATAGGAGGGGGCTCTGACGTTACCTGCCTGACCTGGCCACTCAGATGCTCCCAGAGGTCCCTGCCAACCTTAGATTCAAGTTTGTGGAACCCAGGGACCCTCTTGGAGGAGCTCTGTGCACCACCACTGGGGTGGTGATGGGCAGGGGAGTGGTCACTCCCCTTTCCATTGTCCAGTTTCGGGCCAGAGCAGGGACTGGAGGTCCCTGAACTGGTGTAGACTGGTTTGAGCATGGAGGACACCAAATGTGCCCTTCAAAGCATACCAATGGATTTGGGAGGCTACCCCTCGCAAGCCACGTAACACCTATATCCAAAGGGAGGGGGTGTTACCCCCCTCTCCCAAAGGAAATCCTTTGTTCTGCTTCCCGGTCCTTGAGCTGTTCAAGTAGCAGGAAGGCAGAAACCTGTCTGAGGAGTGGAAGCAGCTTGGGCTGCCCAGAAACCCCCAGAAGGGTGGTAAGAGCAATGCTGGTGGTCCTCTAAGGAGCCCCCAGAGGGCATGGAATCATACTTCCAATACTGGCAAAAGTACAGGGGTATGATTCCGACATGTTTGATACCAAACATGCCTAGGTTTGGAGATACCATTATGTAGCTGGACATAGATAGTGACCTATGTCCAGTACAACCATAAAATGGCATCCCCGCACTCACGAAGTTCAAGAAAATTGAACTGGAGTTTGTGGGGGCACCTCTGCTTGTGCAGGGGTGCCTTCACACATGGATACTTGCACCCTGCCCTGTGGGCTAGGAGGGCCTGCAGTAGGGGTGAGTTACAGTGACCTGCAGTGAAAAAGGGTGCATGCACCCTTTCACACAGGCTGCAATGGCAGGCCTGCAGATATACTTTGCATGGGCTCCCCTTGCGTGGCATAATACATGTTGCAGCCCATCAGGATCCCCTGGCACCCCAATGTCCTGGGTTCCTTATACTAGGTACTTACATGGGGGCACCGGTATGCCAAATGTGGGGTGTAAGTAACCAATTTACCAAGTTTGAAGGAGAAGAGCATAATCATTGGGGTCCTGGTTAGCAGACCAAGACAAGACCTTAGTATAGCCCCTAAAAGCACAAAACTGTTGGGGGGACTGCAGGACTGGAACTAAAATGCCCAAAGCCATGGCCCAGCTTTACTTAAAACACTTCAGGGTAAAGTCCACCTTTTCACCAAAAATGTTTCACTTGGAAGTCCCTGGAGAAACCTGTGGATCATACATGGTGCTAAAGCACCACGCTCATTTTCACAGCCCTTCCTAAACAGTAAGTGGTTTCTAGGCCCAAACAGATGATCAACGTGGCTGCATCCCGTACATCAGGAAAGGTTTGGGTCAAAGAAGCTCATAGGTCTTCAGAGACTGCTGGCAAGATCTTACCAACCATGTCCTACAGCTTGAGGGTGTAGCATCCAAGTATACAACGGGCACTGACCTACTTCAAGACAAGGCTTGTTGAGGAAAGCATTAGTTTGCCAAAGGTTTCTAAATGTTTGGACTTTCTGTACAGAGCGGTAGCACCCTCAGTGGGGATGTAATGAAGCCAGCTCAGACAAGGATACCACAGTGGGTTATGGCTCCTCCGCAGACAAGAGTGGCATCTGTGCCAGTGTCAACATCCGAGGGGCCAAAGCAGATTTTGGCACTGGCCCCGAAATCAGCACCTACACAGCTGTGGAACCAAATGTAGGTTCAGACAGTACCGAGGACAGATCCGGCAGAGGGCCCTGAAGGCAGCCCTGCAACAGCTGGAAGTCTGCCAAAGATACACAGCAAGGCCTCTTGAAAGGCTTCGACCCGCTGAGACCTCCGAGACTGACCCAGATTCTCGAGGTACACTGCGGCTAGGGATGGTATTGACACCTCAGTGAAACAGAAGCAAGAACATAAGGCTTGTGCCTTCTCTAAAGAATGAGTGTGGCAGAAAGGGGCATGTCCCGCTTGGACTCATACTTTTCTACTTGGATTTACTCAAAGATTTGGACAGCAACAAAGATCAGTCACAGGAGTGACTTCAGGAGTGGAAGCACATTCTAGACTTTAACCTGGAGTGAGACCTGCATGGAGTCTTGCAGTACTTTGCCACGCAGATCTCCACTTTATGTTCTTGAAAGGCTTCAGAAGTCATCTGGGTGCAATCCATGTAGTCCTTAGAGTTGTGCGCTGAAACCAAGCACGAGAGGCACACCTGGTGGGGATTAGTCACAGACATCCGTTTGCAACAGTTCCTACAAGATTTAATCCCTGTATAGTGTCAGGGGGTGACATGTTTCCTTACACATTGGGAAAAAAAAATTCCCAGAGTGAAAAAGTGGTGCTCAAGATCTGCATGCGCAAAAAGAAAGGAACTGACTGTTGCAAGCACAGGTGGGTCATATATGTGGCTTTGATAGTCACCTCTGGTGCTCAAAGGAGTTGATGCAGAGTCACATCACGCCACCTATCAGCGCACAGGAACACTGCTGTTTTTTTTGTTTTCCAGATCCAGTCTACCGCCTGGGGAAAGTCACAAGGTGAGGAACCTGTGGTTGTAAGTATCCATCAGAAAAATTGCATGCTGAGATAAGCAAATGAGAAAAACATCCTACTGGCTAATATTAGAATGAAAGGGTTCAAGGTGTTGTAAGTGCGCTGCCGTTCTAATGTAATTACATGTAGGAGTGTAGAAACGTTACTGGTCCAGCTTTTAAACCAGTATTTACTCAACCACAAACCAGCTAAACAATACACTCTCCTTAACTCCTGCTGAACGGGATGGGTGGAAGCTTTTCTTTGAGGTTCATCCTTGTGTAGTAACTTTCCTCAACTTGAAAGCCTTTATCCTAGAAATCCGACCCTTCATTTTCTAGGACCAGCTGGCAATTTCCGAGTAGATTTACTGTAACTATGGAAACCAGCAAAGCCATAGCAACAAGGGAGTTCCAAGCACCAGCACCTGGAGCTGCCATGGAAACCTTGGGCACCGAACTACTGCTAGAAGGGAACTGATCTTGTTCCATGCTAAATGTCAAGCGATTATACAAGCAAATGTAGGGGTTAAAGAGTTCCTGTGACAAGAGGGTCATTTGAAATGGTAGACTTTTTCTTAAGTCAGTACTTACACCTGAAAACTGTATTTTAAATACATATGAAAGCAAGTTAAAAGCCACACTAAGTTAACAAAGTTAAAAAACAAACGACTTATTGTGCCGGTGGTGGCACACGAAAACGTTACCATTATTTTAAAGCCACTTTTACTATGATCGCTTTTGTCTGTCTTAGTTGCAAGAGTAATTACATTCAACTGATATTTGTCACATAAGTTACAAGCGAGCTATGATGTTTTGAGAAGTTGTTAGCTACTCAAAATACATTAAAGTTGATTTATTTTTTACTGCAGCACGAGTTTGATGTCCAAGATGTGTTTAAAATAAAGTGCCTCGTATCTTCTGCAAAAGTTGGCTCAGATGTTTCCTGTGTCTCCCTTTTCAGACTCTTGTTCGAAGATCCAATTCCAAGGCAGGCACCCAGAAATAATTTTAGATCAAAGCCTGCCAGAAAGCACAGCTGTCTGGTTCCGACACACTGAATATGTCAAAGGTTAACCAAGCAATTCCGCCCATTGCTTTGCATTGGCTTTTTGTTTTGTCACTCTTATTTTCTTGCTTTCTATTCAATTATTTTATTTGTTTTACCCTATCCATCTAGTCTAGTCTTTGTTCCTCCCATGGAGCATAACCTGTTTACCATCTCTCTGAATGGCTCCTATTATCCTTTTACAAGTGGGAACGATTCCCTTTTACTAAAAACATCCCCATGCTCTTTGTGTTTTCCGACTTCTTTCTCTGCACATTTCTTTTCATACCATTATTAAAATGTCATTTTCCATAGCTGCAAATGAGCCTTAACTATACTTTCACCCTTATGTTGCTTTGCCCTTAGAGTCGCCTTCCAGTGAGCTTTTATCTTCATTATGCACTCTACTGTTCATGCACTTCCACCCCGCCATCCAGATTGCTCAGTCTGTTTGCTTCCCTTCCCTCGCTCTGTACTGCTTCCATCCACAAACAGGCCCCCACATACCCCTTAACCCTCTCTTTTGCTTCCCACATGCATTTCTGTGTTGTTCCCTAGGCCTCCTGTTGCTTCCCTACCGTGCCTATTCCCTCCTTGTTGCTTCTTCCATCTACGTTCCCTCCCCTCACCTGCTCATGTTTCGTTTGGATCCATTAAAAAAAAAAAAAAAAAAACTTTTGTAAACATAAGCACCTACAAAATGACACCAATTATGTCCCAGGCATTGGAGTGATGCCAATCAGACACGATGACACCAAGGACTTAAAGGATGCTGCTCTTCTGTTTCCCACTTAGATCACAGATTTTTCCAGCCATGGAGGTGGCAGATGATCCAAGAAGAAACAAAATGACTTCCCTGCAACTACTGGTCTCCAGCACTGGCCGCACATATATGCATCTGCCCAAATTATTCCCAGTCATCAGGCTCAGAATCCTCTGTACTCAATGCTTTCATAGCACAGTACAAATGACCTCGATTAACACTAATCTACCAACCTAAAAATGTGATCCACATTTTAGCCAGTGAGGTGGAGAGACAGAGCTCAATTCCATTTAGAAGCTTAAATGTTCAGCTTTAATAATTTTATGGGGCCTCTGAAAGGCAAGGAGTGTGGGTTGCACCTGAATCTTTGAAAGAAAACAATGCCGGAGAACTACAGTTACAGGTAATTAGCTTTAACTTAGTTTCGCACAGCACTGGTTTTTTAACAGATTCACATGATCCTCCGTGCCAGGCATATTAACAAGTGATACTTCTACTCATTTTTCCCAACCTACTGTCCTCAATATGCTACTGTTTATACATTAAGAATAGATGTGCTCTGCACAGGTAGCCCTTAATATCTCTCTATCAAAGCGACTCCTAGATGGTCAATGGTGAATTTTCTGGGGCTAGTACAATATTAGAGGATTTAACATTTTTTAATCTGACTGAAATTATACAACATTTAATGCTAACCAGGATTGGGGTTAAATTGAATTCCTAGCACTGTCATTAAAATATTCTCTGGACAGTGGGCTGCTGTCTTTCTCTTGTTACACAACAACTTAAGTAGAAGTGGTAAAATATCAGAATCATGGCTAATGGGGGATTGTAAAACCCATCTACAAGAAGGGCACAGAACACGATTCAGCATTGTGTCAGCTAATCACATTTCTTGCTAGAGAAGCAAAAAATATTCAACTGAGCTTTGCTTAACAAATTGCAAATTTGGACCAATAAAAGACCAAGCTTTTACTTTGCGGCATCAAGCAAGGAGGTCCAAGGTCCATGGAGGGTGGAGATTAGCACTCCCTTTTTCATAGACTTCGATGCAGCATTCTTTAACGTAGAAGGTGCAACCTTTAGAGAAAACTTAAACAATGGGGTATACCAAGCAGGTTGCCGTTTCAATTTAAAACTTTGTATACTTCGACCTGGATTGAAGTTTTGCCCGAGTAAAACGTTGCTCACTCAGGAAAAGTCATGGCACATAACTGTATAGCGCAAAGGTGGATTTAAGAACCCCCGTTACTCTTTATCTACTGCAAGCCTTCCAGCTTTTCTTAAGAGAGCTATGTTCTTTCACAAAAGGTAAACCGAGTTCACATTAGTGTGCTCTATGATGATGGCTTAGCTATTATAGAAAAGACTCATTTCAGCGTTCAAAGGTAGTTTATCTGTCTTTTTGAGTCTTGTAAGAAAAATAAAATAACAATAATGGTAGGGCAGACACAGTTATTTCTGTAGAGTTCTTAACGGTTTGTTTAGTCCCTGAACAATACAAGGTTTGAAATGGTTAAGTGGTAAAAATTAGCCAGGGATCATGTTTTATGGCAATCTGTCTTACAAAGTCCACATATAGATAATATCCTCACTAGTCCAATGTATCGTTGGTGCATTAAAAAAGTTCAGTTGAGCCTCAGGAGGCCTAGCAATTGCCTCTCGAGTGAAAACATAGAAGAACAAGATGGACCAATACAATTGTATGGAAGCTAATTGCAGTCAATTGATTCTTCATGGGATAGCAATATCTTGGAGAGTATGTGCTGGAAGATTTCCCTGTATCTGCCACATAGCAGAACTACGGGAGCTATACCTTTGGTGCTCGAATTCTGCTCTTTGAAAGTTGAGGCTGAAGGTGTGTTTGTGAGATTTGCTCTAAAGTTAAGCAGCACACCCGACCTTACAAGAGCAGGACTATGTTTATAAGAGCTACTCAATGGCAGAATGGAATGGTTTAGCCACATCAGGAAAGTATGTGGCTCATTTGTTTTTTTACTGTCATCGAGTTGAAAATAATCCACAAGAAAGTTTTAAGAGATTACCAGAGGGGAATTTAAGGAATTATTATAGCAAACATTTCAATTTATGTGAGAAAGAGAAGGGCTCACTGACAGGGTTTGCTTGTTAAATCGGACACAGAGCTCTCTAGCCATCTACAGTTTACTCCTAATTCTCATTTCCTTCTTTAGACATTTACAAACAATTTTAGTGTACACAACTATGGGACAACTGCTGAACTTACAAGGTTCTGGATTTGGCACGATACTCCTCAGCTGGAAATAAATGTATTAAGAATTTTTAACGTGTTCAAAAATAAACTTTTATGGTATGTTAACTGATACGTTAAACTGCTAATTGGATCAGGTGTGCATACATTTCAGGCATCCTATCGCCTGACACCTGGGACATATTATTTGGGGGTCAAGAGCAACACGTTTTCATGTTTATTTTGTCCTTAGGACAAGTAGGCCCAACTCCCTGCAGCACAAACCCTTTGGCTGCCTGTTTACAGGGCAGGGCACTGTCTGCAGTTGAGGTAATGTGCGTGTCAATATATTAATGCTGTTTGAACTTGTATTTGTGGTTCATTAATGAAAAGTCTTCATTTCTTAGGGTGAGTGCTGTAAATAAAATTTTATGGTCATACTGCACTACTGACAGAGGTTCCAGTAAAAAAAAAAAAAGTGTACAAACATGTTTGAAAAGTTAACAATATGAGGCTAAGTATAATGCTCCCAGAATGCTCTCTGATTAGATGCAAATGTTTGCAGAAGCTTGTAAGCAACAGTGATGATTCTTTGCTTTCAAACTAAAATGTTCAGAAAAAAAATGCAAGTAGGAAATATTTTTTCGCTACTATGACATTTTAGGTGCTATTTCTTTGAAGCATCATTTAGTAAAATGTGTTGATGCTAGTATTTCCAAAAAATATTTCTAATGGAAAATCAGTGTAACCATTTTCAACAAGATTATGGGAAGCATAAAAATGTATTGTTGTGGGAGATGCCAGGCCCTCACCATTGTAACAAATTTTGGCAAAAAGCAAAAAAGTTTTTTTTATTCTCAAAAAGCACACATTGCCATCAGTGGCATAACAAAGGCCCCAAGACCACCTCCAGGCGCACCCACTCAGCCAAGCACCTACCCTGAGGGAGTCTGGAGGGAGGGGTCCTTCCATGATCTTTGCAGGAGGGGGGTCACCTCCAGTTTCGTTACGCCACTGATTGCCGCAGTAGTTCCTGGCACTGAACAAAACCAGTCTGTGTGCCAATATGCTCCTTGTGAGAGAGCAGAATGTGATCACTCACTGTAAAGCCAGCCGATCGATAGAGAAATAGTAGTTTAATAAAAAACAAAATATCTTTGTTAACACCAGACCTAATTAGAAACACAATTTTTAAAGTCACAAAAGTGCACCCATGGTATATGTCTTTGAATGTGTGCCTTTGATGAATTCACAAGAACTTGCAGACGTAGATCAGGAAATCGTACTCCTACAAAATATTTGTGAACTGTATTTTAGCACGAGCAAATATGCATGTGTACATTTGCTCATGTGAAAATCTATTGAGCGTTTAAAAGTTCACTTTCCCTCCCACCACTTTTTTCCCCAACCCTGAAAGAACTTCTACTTCTGCCATTGTCAGGAGTAAATTTCCAACCTCTCTCATTATGGGAAAAGGTTAGAGAAGAGGTGGTTAAAATCCCTAAAACATGCAAGTTAGTATGTTTGCAGACACAAAAGCATTCCAGCCCTGGAACTGTTGCTTACTGCTTCCTCCAGCCCCGGTATGTAGATCTGCCGTAAGGTGTCAAAATAAGGAAATTGCTATACTAGGGATTGAAATTGCAAGTATTCACACCCTACTATAGTAGTAGCCTTGTCATAATCAGACAGGCTATTATCAGAGCTCTTACATAATGAGATTGCTGCCATCATTTGTCGCCTCACTACATAGCACCAAACAGACAAGTATAATTTTTTTACAGGACCAGTAGATTTAGAAATCAACTTGTCCCATGGACAAGTAGATATTTTATTAAATTCCACACCCCTGC